>NW_027412686.1:655762-683262 GCF_025532065.1 Leptinotarsa decemlineata
AAGAGAAATGAAATAAAATGAACAATTAGAAGGAAATTGAAAAAATATCAGAACACTTAAGTACGTATGCTCGAAATATGTTTTTCCATTGACAAGCTGTCGCACTCCTACGAATGAAAACTCTCAGACGTCGAAACTTGTGCTAAGGACTGACAAGGTCTTACCTTTTAACGTGTGATTCCTAACACTGGTTGGACGATAGCTAGTGAAAATCGATCGTTCAGCCTGCGCTGCGGCTTAAACCATGGGTCGATTGAGAGAGTGAACAAAGCACCCACGTCGAACCGCCCGGCAACCGACCTTATTTCTAAAGGAAACAAATTATTGTGGTCTGAAATGATTCTCATAAACTTCTGCAAATTGACCTGATTTTCTCTCGAATTAAACATTTTTTGAATATTATTTCTCATTTAAAATATTCAAACGACGATATACAAACTAAGAAAAAAAGTAATTTAAATCGTGGATTATCAATTACAGAACAGCTTCCTCTGAATCTGTTTAAAAAATCTGAATGAAATGAACTATTACTAATTTAATATTTATTTTCTACATTTGAAATAATAGGGTGTCTAATACTAGTTCATTCATTGAATTATCTAACTTCATTGTAACAGATAAATTTCAATTAAATTCAAAATTTCATCTTATAAATTTATTTTCAAAAAAATTTTCATACCAATCAATCAGTACTAATTAAATCATATTATTTGTTTAACCGCAACTGCTGGCACACATTTTGTTAATATTATTTTTATTATAAAATCAAAATTTCTTCAATATTTAATATTATTTATTGCAAATTATTTTTATTTAAATAATTTATCTACTCAAACTTACATTTAAATTAAAAAAAAAACTAATTTATAGGCTTCAATCAAATCTATTGAAATGTTAATAAAAATCAAAAATTTTAATTTTTTTTATTCAAAATTTCAATTTCAAACTTATTTTTAATCTAAAAATTTTTATTGAAGAAAATTTTTTTTTCACTGAAAAAGTTTTTTAAATTTTTTTTTATTCAACTTATTGATTTGAACTCAAAATGAATCTTATTAGAATTTCTTATTCTGAATTTTTATCTCTTATATTGAAAGAAATCAATCAGAATTAAATTATTGAATTATCTGATTCATTTCTCTATCTTTAAATTCCTTTTCAAAGTAAAATTCAAATTATCTATTCAATTATTCATAAAGTAATTTCACTAATAATTTATATTCTTATCTGTATGATAGTTCATCAAGTAGTTCTGCCAACGCTTTCAATTGCCCTTTTTAAATAGAAATTTCCCCAAAATTCTATCTATACAATAATCTTACTAGTACCGCTAACATTTTCAATTATCCCTTTTTAAATAGAAATTTTCCCAAAATTCTATTTATTCAACAATCCAGTTAGCTCCGCTAACGGTTTCAATCACCCTTTTTAAACAGAAATTTTCCCAAAATACTATCTATCCAACAGTCTCAAGTAGCTCCGCTAACATTTTCAATTATCCTTATTTTGACGAGAAATTTTCCCAAAATGCTGTCTATTCAACAATCTCAAGTAGCTTCGCTAAAACTTCCGATTCTCTCTTTTTCAAATACAAATCACCCCAAAATTTCATCTATTCAAAAGTCTTAAGTAGCTCTGCTAACATTTTCAATTATCCTTATTTCAAATAGAAATTTCACCAAAATTATATCTATTCGACAGTTAAGTAGTTTCGCTAACATGTTAAATTATCCTTATTTCAAATAGAAATTTCTCCAAAATTCTATCTATTCAACATCTCAAATAGCTCCGCTTACACTTTCAATCATCCCTATTTTAAATAGAAATTTCCCAAAATTGTATCTTATTCAAGAGCCTCAAGTAGCTCCGCTTACATTTTCAATAATCCCTATTTTGAATAGAAATATCCCCAAAATTCTATCTATTCAACAGTCTCAAGTAGCTCCGCTAACATTTTGAATTATCCTTATTTCAAATAGAAATTTTCCCAAAATGCTGTCTATTTAACAAACTCAAGTAGCTCCGCTAACACTTCCGATTCTCCCTTTTTTAAATTGAAATTTCACCAAAATTCTATTCATTCAAAAGTCTCAAGTAGCTCTGCAAACATTTTCAATTATCTTTATATTAAATAGAAATTTTCCTAAAATTCTATCTATTCAACAGTCTAAAGTAGCTCCGCTAAAATTTCCAATTATCCCTATTTTAAATAGGAATTCCCTCAAAATTCTATCTATTCAAAAGTCTCAAGTAGTTCCGCTTTAATTATCCTTATTTTAAATAGAAATTTCTCCAAAATTTTATCTATTCAACAATCTCAACTAGCTCTGCTAACACTTCCAATTATCCCTACTTCATATAGACATTTCCCCAAATTTATATCTATTCAACAGTCTCATGTAGTTCTGCGAACATTTTCAATTATCCTTATTTTAAATAGAAATTTTCCCAAAATGCTGTCTATTTAACAATCTCAAGTAGCTCCGCTAACACTTCCAATTCTCCCTTTTTTAAATAGAAATTTTCCCAAAATTGTATCTATTCAACAATCTCAACTAGCTCTGCTAACACTTTCAATTATCCCTTTTCAAATAGAAATTTTCCCAAAATTTTATCTATTCAACAGTCTCAAGTAGCTCCGCTAACATTTTCAATATTCCTTATTTTAAATGAAAAATTTCCCAAAAATCTATCTATTCAACAGTCTCTATCAGCTTCGCTAACATTTTCAATCATCCATATTTTAAATAGAAGTTTCCGCAAAATTCCATCTATTCGGCAGTCTCAAGTAGCTCCGCTAACATTTTCAATTCTCCTCATTTCAAATAAAAATTTTCCCAAAATTCTATCTATTCAACAGTCTGAAGTAGCTCCGCTAACACTTTCGATTATCCCTATTTTAAATAGAAATTTTCCCAAAAGTGTATCTATTCAACAGTCTCAAGTAGCTCCGCTAACATTTTCAATTATCCTTATTTTAAAAAGAAATTTCTCCAAAACTCTATCTATTTAACAGTCTAAAGTAGCTTCGCTAATATTTTCAATTATCCCTATTTCAAATAGAAATTTCTTCAAAATTCTATCTATTCAGGACATATTTCGGTGTATCCTTTCCGAGGTTCTGGTCTATCATATATATTTCTCACAGTCGTAGAATCTTTATTTAGAGTCGTAGGGGGCTGTAGAAAATCATTCCTCAGAGCCGTAAGGGACTGTGTGGCATGGTTAGGTTAGGTTAGTTAAAGTACTTGATAAAATTAGCTGCGTAAACGCAAGCGAAACATAAGTGGAACCACCTATTGGTGTGACACCCAAGTCAACTTGCCAAGTTTTTATGTCAGTGTTGGTGGTTTTTCCAATCAACCGACAACTGCGGTAGCAGAAATTTGGGAAGCTAACCTGAAATGCCATCGGAAAACGAATCAACATGTTTCTAGAAATGATATGAGATCTAGAATAAAATCTAGAAAAAAAATAGCTGCGTAAACGCTTGCGTATATTTTTA
Organism: Leptinotarsa decemlineata; assembly: GCF_025532065.1. Lineage (NCBI taxonomy): Eukaryota > Metazoa > Arthropoda > Insecta > Coleoptera > Chrysomelidae > Leptinotarsa > Leptinotarsa decemlineata. The sequence continues at coordinate 659,268 of NW_027412686.1, forward strand.
TCAAGTACTCTCTTGGTTTTTTCTCATTTTGTCTTCAATCGAGGACCGCCTGCCCGGTACTGACGATGCCCAATACGCTGAAACAGCTGTATACCGGTGGCTCTTAAATTGAAATCAATATGGGAATGATCAAAGAGTACTTATCTATTAATTTTTTATTTTCATGGAATTATTTTCCAGCAGCTTGACTGCAATAACCTCTCTGGATTATATATATATATATATATATATATATATATATATATATATATATATATATATATATATATATATAAATATATATATATATATATATATATATATATATATATATATATATATATATATATATATATATATATATATATATATATATATATATATATATATAAGTTCAGTGTTTGTCAAATTCAACTTTTTTTTTTATTGAAAAAGTGCATTTCTAGATCCAATTCAACAAAAAGTTACTTGAAAAAGTTGTGTCTACGGCAATTTTATATCCATTTGCCAATGGATATAAAATTGCCTTTTCTGATACATTTTCACATATATGGACATTTTTGGAGAGAAATTAAAAATTTGCTATAAAAATTTTAATTTAACTGGTGCAAAGTGTTAATCACTTGGCTATTTTCTTAAACAAACCTTTGATATCGAAGAAGCAGAGGCAACTAAAAAAAATGCAAATAATTTCGATAAAACTATTATTATTATTATAAATTTTAAACAACAATAATATTATAGAAAATTCTAATGGTACAAAAAATTACTTATTGTTCTAAATGAGGTTGTCAAACACTTATAGCCTACATTTCAGTTTGTCATCCTCCACGTTCAATACAAATTATGGTCCTTCTACTGACATCTGTAAATGCATTTTTAATAAATCGGGGATTTATATTTGCACAGCACTCGCGAATGGTATTTTCCAGATGTTGTGGTCTACTTCGGTACACTTTTTGTTTCAGGTAACCCCACAAGAAAAAGTCTAAAGACGTCAAGTCGGGTGTTCTAGGTGGCCAATAATGTTCCCAGTTACGTTCAATAACCGTGTGATGTATTGGTGCGCCATTAAGCTGATACCATAGGCCGTATTCGATATTTAAAGGCATATTATCTAAAACTTCACTAACCTCATCATTTAAAAGGTTGAGATAACCGACGGATGATAAATTTTCCCTAAAGAAAAATGGCCCAATTATTTGGTCGTTAAGTATCCCACACCATACATTAGTTTTGAAGGAATACTGATCACCACATTCAACTGGGAAATTGCGATTTCCTTGGGCCCACCATCGGCAATTCTGAGAACTTACCGTTCCATTTGAAGAGAACGTTGCCTCATCTGTCCATGAAATTTTATACGGAAACTTCCTTGAAACCAGAATGAAAACCCCAAACAGACATCAAAATCTCGTTCTTCCAATGTGTTAATGAATTTTGGCTTGTAGGGCCAAAATGTATTCTTTAATGTAATTTTTCTAACACTTTATCTCTTGTGATCGGTATTTTTTATAATATCGGTTATGCTCGTTTGCCCGTCTTCAATAACTTTTAAACAAATGTTAAGTTTTACTTAACACTCATTTCTTAAATTGATTTGCTACGGATCCTGTTTCTCTGAATTTTGACATTATCCTTGACACAGTAGTATGTTGAACATTTTTTCCTGGATGCCGTTCATTAAAAATGTTAGCTATTTGCCGGTATGGTGTATTCTCACCACATAGTAAAACTATTTCTATTCTTTCCTGAAGATACAACATTATTGCAACAATAACTGTTGAAAATTTGACAAGTAAATCAACAACTTGACACTACCATAGCATGCATTTTGTTCGTCAAGACCCACTTAAAATTTTTATTCAACGTGATTAAGCATTCTTACCGCCCTAGTTAGTTTTATAAATGATCTGTAAATACTGAATATATTGAAATTTTAATGTAATTTCAACTCTAGTTATTTTATTAATACTCATTGCAGTTTTTGAGTTGTGTCTGCATTTTTAACATTGAAGTTACTGACGTTTGTTTGAGAAAATAGCCAAGTGATTGAAACTTTGCACCAGTCATGTTAAAAATTTTTTCTAGACCCGTACTCTAACAATACACTTATATGACCATAATCCGTTTCATAATGATATCCATTATGATACAGATTTTTCATAAGGATACAGATTATCAACCAATAGAAACCCATAATTTTTCAATCAAGAATCCTGTTCCTTTGTTTGTCCTAGATTCTATCCTAAGTAACTAATTGCTTTATTTGTCAAAATCAGTTTTCATATTACCTACCTATATTATCAAAATGTCTGAAAACAGCGATATAGAAGGAATACCATCGACTCCAATATTTTTAAAAGATCAGATTAATTACAGTTGTTATATTCAATATAAATATAATTAGAATCTTTATAGTTTTCATATATCCATAATAATACCATTAAGTTTGTGTGTTTTTTTTAAATATGAGTTAATTACTGTAAATGTGTTCAATACAAATATAATATTTATAATTTTTCATTATTTATCGGGTTTAGAAAAAATAGCGTATGCAACTCTCATGTAATGGTTATTAATACACTTGCATATACCATACAAAACTCGCCTTCGGCTTGTTTCGTATCCCGGTTAATGCTCGTGTCTTAATAACCATCATTACATGATCGTTGCATAATATACTATTATAACACATTTTTAATTTCTCTCTGAAAATGTCCGCATAAGTAAAAATTTATCAGAAAAGTTAAACTCCATGATGAGTTTGTTATGTATACATGAATTGGGGATTTCTGTCAAAAATGAGCAAAACGTTAACTTTATCCTAGTTGCATGAAATTTGGCACATGGATATAAAATTGCCGCAGACACAACTTTTTCAAGTAACTTTTTGTTAAATTCGATCTAAAAAGAGCCAAAGCAAGAGCCAAAATGTCGAGAAGATGAAAATTATGGAAACGGTTTAACCCGTACAATATTATATCAAATAAGTGACCGCGGAAACACATCCGAACACACACACATATATATATATATATATATATATATATATATATATATATATATATATATATATATATATATCCAATTAATCAAATCGTAAGATACCAATTTAAATTTAGTTTTCGCCACTCTCATTCATGTTATGTTTTTTCCGACATATGATGGAAATGAGCAAGTTTCATGAAAAAATTTTGTGAAAAAGTTATGAACAGAGATGAAGAATAATATTCAATTGAGATAGTTACAGAGAAATACTTATCAAAAATGGGAAGGGAAATGAAATTAAATGAACAATTAAAAGGAAATTGAAAAAAAATACTAGCAAAGCTAGTTGAGATTGTTGAAAATTATTCCTATTTCATATAGAAATTTCCCCAATATTCTATCTATTCAACAGTCTCAAGTAGCTCCGCTAACATTTTCAATTATCCTTATTTTAAATGGAACTTTCCCTGAAATTCTATTTATTCAACAACCCTACTAGCTCCGTTAACACTTTCAATTATCCCTTTTTAAATAGAAATTTCCACAGAATTCTATCTACTCAACAGTCTCAAGTAGCTCCGCTAACATTTTCAATTATCCTTATTTTAAATAGAAATTTCCCCAAAGTTCTATCTATTCAACAGTCTCAAGTAGCTCCGCTTACACTTTCGATTATCCCTATTTTGAATAGAAATGTCCCTAAAATTCTATCTATTTAACAATATCAACAAGCAAAGCTAGTTGAGATTGTTGAAAATTATCCCTATTTCATATAGAAATTTCCCCAATATTCTATCTATTCAACAGTCTCAAGTAGCTCCGCTAACATTTTCAATCATCCCTATTTTAAATATAAATTTCCCCAAAATTCTATCTATTTATCAGTCTAAAGTAGTTCCGCTAACATTTTCAATTATTCCTATTTCAAATAGAAATTTTCCCAAAATTTTATCTATTCAACAGTCTCAAGTAGCTCCGCTAACATTTTCAATTATCCTTATTTTAAATGGAACTTTCCCTGAAATTCTATTTATTCAACAATCCTACTAGCTCCGTTAACACTTTCAATTATCCCTTTTTAAATAGAAATTTCCCCAAAATTCTATCTATTCAACAGTCTCAAGTAGCTCCGCTAACATTTTCTATTATCCTTATTTTAAATAGAAATCTCCCCAAAATTTTATCTATTCAACAATCTCAACTAGTTGAGATTGTTGAAAATTATCCCTATATCATATAGAAATTTCCCCAATATTCTATCTATTCAACAGTCTCAAGTAGCTCCGCTAACATTTTCAATCATCCCTATTTTAAATATAAATTTCCCCGAAATTCTATCTATTTATCAGTCTAAAGTAGTTCCGCTAACATTTTCAATTATTCCTATTTCAAATAGAAATTTCCCCAAAATTTTATCTATTCAACAGTCTCAAGTAGCTCCGCTAACATTTTCAATTATCCTTATTTTAAATGGAACTTTCTCTGAAATTCTATTTATTCAACAATCCTACTAGCTCCGTTAACACTTTCAATTATCCCTTTTTAAATAGAAATTTCTCCAAAATTCTATCTATTCAACAGTCTCAAGTAGCTCCGCTAACATTTTCTATTATCCTTATTTCAAATAGAAATCTCCCCAAAATTTTATCTATTCAACAATCTCAACTAGTTGAGATTGTTGAAAATTATCCCTATATCATATAGAAATTTCCCCAATATTCTATCTATTCAACAGTCTCAAGTAGCTCCGCTAACATTTTCAATTATCCTTATTTTAAATATAAATTTCCCCAAAATTCTATTTATTTATCAGTCTAAAGTAGTTCCGCTAACACTTTCAATTATTCCTATTTCAAATAGAAATTTCCACAAAATTCTATCTATTCAACATTCTCAAGTAGCTCCGCTAATATTTTCAAATATCCTTATTTCAAATAGAAATTTCCCCAAAATTTTATCTATTCAACAATCTCAACTAGCTCTGCTAACACTTTCAATTATTCCTATTTCATATAGAAATTTCCCCAATTTTCTATCTATTCAACAGTCTCAAGTAGCTCCGCTAACATTTTCAATTATTCTTATTTTAAATAGAAGTTTGCCCAAAATTCCATCTATTCAACAGTCCCAAGTAGCTCCGCTAACATTTTCAATTATCCTCATTTTAAATAAAATTTTTCCCAAAATTCTATCATTTCAACAATCCTACTAGCTCGGTTAACACTTTCAATTATCCCTTTTTAAATAGAAATGTTCACAAAATTCTATCTATTCAACAGTGTCAGTGATAGCTCCGCTATCACTTTCAATTATTCCTATTTTAAATACAAATTTTCCCAAAATTCTATCTATTCAACATCTCAAGTAGCTCCGCTAACATTTTCAATTATCCCTATTTTAGTTAGAAATTTCCCAAAATTCTATGTATTCAACAGTCTCAAGTAGCTCCGCTAACACTTTCAATTATCCCTATTTTGAATAGAAATGTCCCTAAAATTCTATCTATTCAACAGTCTAAAGTAGCTCCGCTAACATTTTCAATTATCCTTATTTTAAATAGAAATTTTCCCAAAATTCTATCTATTTAACAGTCTCAAGTAGCTCCGCTAACACTTTTGATTATCTCTATTTTAAATAGAAATTCCCCAAAATTCTATCTATTCAACAGTCTAAAGTAGCTCCGCTAATATTTTCAATTATCCCTATTTTAAACAGACATTTCTTCAAAATTCTATCTATTCAGGACATATTTCGGTGTATCATTTCCGAGGCTCTGGTCTATTATATATATTTCTCACAGTCGTAGAATCTTTATGTAGAGTCGTAGGGGGCTGTAGAAAATCATTCCTCAGAGCCGTAGGGAGCTGTGTGGCATGGTTAAGTTGTTAGAAACGCAAGTTTATGAATGCACAAAATAGGAATCTCTTTTAACTTCACTAATGCTTTCAATTATCCCCATTTCAAATAGAAATTTCCCAAAAAATTCTATCTTTTCAACAATCAAATAGTCACTAACACTTTCATCTATCTTTTTTAATAGAATTCCCCCCCAAAATCCCATTTTATAACCATATTTTTACCTCGAAAATATTTTGAATAAAAAAAATTTTAATAGGTTAAAAATTTCTGATTTCTTTTTAATTTTACATATTTTGCAAAAAAAAAAATTTGCACAAGTTTTGAAAAAAATTTAGCCCATTACAAAAATTCTATGAAACCTAGTAAAATTTTTGCAATTTTTTAAAGACACCTTCCTCAAAATCGGTCAAAATTGAGTCTATTTTTTTGCGTCCTTTTTGCCTTCAATTTTTTATTTTTATAACTTATATGATCTATTTTTGATATTTTTTTCCTGTAATTTTATTCATTTTTTTTATATTTTTCAACATATTTCTCTTATCACTCATTTTTTAACAAATTTAGCACCTAACACTTTCAAAATTGAATTTTTAATAATTTTATCAAATAATTATCATTTGCAATAATTCAATTAATATGATTTTTATTCTTTAATTATATAAAGATTTTCTGGTATATTAAGGATGAAGGAACCTTTTTTTCAAATAATTTTATGATATTATATAAAAATTATATTTATTAATAATTTATTATATTTTGTTAATTATACATGATTATATTTATATACTAATGAATATATTATTTTTAATTTTTAGTACCTACTTTAATATAATATATAATTCCGATAATTTTGTGTAATGTAATTTTTTGCATTTTTTTGTATTTTTTTAGGACTTTTTCTGATAAACTACCAGAAAAAACTATGCACCAAAAGTTCATAAAAAAATTACATAAGCTTTTTCTAATAAAGACCTTAGTATGAGTTATAAGAAAAAGTATAAGAAAAAATAAGGAAAAATCCTCCTCATAGAGTTTCTCTAATATATTAAATTAGTCAAAAATGCGCGATATCTGACAAAAAGATAATTTTCTATAGAATCAATCATGTGTGAAATTACCCACCACCACACTCTCGTAAATTACATTTAATGGCATTACCCATTTCTACAAATATCAAAAATTTGAGTACATTGAATACTAAAATGTATAAAGATAAGTTAATTAAGCTTCTGGATCCATACCCCATTTATAAAGGTTTTTACCCATTTTCTTTATAATTATAAATATATTTAAATTATTATTTTTTCCTTTTTAATTTTTGGTGCTCTGATTGCTATTTCTTCTTATCCTTGATTTGGAATATGGATTGGTTTGGAAATTAACCTTCTTTCAATCATTTCCTCATTGAAATCCCCGCAAAGATTATACCCCCCTGAATTAGCAATAAAATATTTTATCACACAACGATTGGCATCTGTAGTTGTTTTGTTTTCAATTTTGATATTAAATAATTTAAATGAATTTATTTTCAGAAATTTAAATTTTTCCATAATTTAAATATTGAATTCAGCCCTTCTATTAAAAATTAGAATAGCAAAAATAGCATTTACTCAATTAACTTAGCAAAAATTAAGTCCGATAGTTATTTTAACGTATAATCTTAATACAATTAATTTTTTTTGTTTTTATTTCTGCTATAGTAAGAGGAATTTTCGGATTAAATCAAATTAGATTACGAAAAATTTCAGTTTATTCCTCTATTAATCATATAGCTTGAATATTAGCAAGAATTTTATTTATTAAAAAAAATTGATTTTGGTATTTCTGTACTTACTCTTTAATTTTAATACACATTATTTTTATATATTTGAAATTTTGCTAATTTTTTAACTTTCATTCTAATTACTTTTACATTAATTCCTATGTTCTTATATATTCGCATAACTTCCTCAATGTTAACTTTTTTCATGAATGAATCAATTTTGATCAGCCCCTCAAAAGTTAATTTTTGAATTATTTTATTAAATAGATTTACTTTAGTTGGATTATTCAAGGTAGTACAAACTTTCAACCTTCAAAGTTGACAATAGATTTTTATTTAAGCCTTAAAAATTGATTTCACCTTCAAATTTACAATTTAAAATCATTTTTGACTATAAGACTGGCATACATTTTTATTTCGTAAATAAATTTACAATTTATTGCTTATTCTCAGCCATTCCACCGAACAAATGGTTATTCTCGACTTATCATAAAAATATTGAAACTTTATATTTTAATATTTTATTTTTGGAGTATGAGCAGGAATATTAGGTACTTCATTAAGAATTTTAATTCGAGCAGAATTGAGAAACCTTAGAACTTCAATCGGTAATAATCAAATTTATAATGTTATCGTAACTGCTCATGCTTTTGTTATAACTTTTTTATAGTTTATAAACTTCAACTTTTCAGACTTCAATACAAATATATGGAAATTCTGATCTGGGAGTCCCGAAGTCACGTTTAATGGGTATTACAGGGTTGCCACGAATAGGAGTCAATTTAATGCGTGGAGTGAAATGAAAATATACATTATGTATATAACGCTCGCGCTCCCAATCGGATTTATGATGAACTAAAAATGTATATTTACTTTCATTTTTGGCACTAACTTACTTCCATTGAATTGTCTATTACTGACATCTGGTAAGGAGAGAAGGAAAATTATCTGAACCAGAAACAAGCCATGAATATATCCGTTGGGGATCTGTAATATGGTTGGTTTCAGTCGTTTATCTAGAGAGATATTTACGATGACTATTTTACGTCCGATATACGGACGTAAAATAGTCACGAAAGCAAAATGTAATGTACCGAGCCTATTGATATATATATATATATATATATATATATATATATATATATATATATATATATATATATATATATATATATCGAGTGTCTTGATATAGATAAAGAAGTTTTTAAATCGGACATAGCACTCAAGGAAGTGGCAAACCATGACACGTGTTTCGGGCTTTTGGCCCATCATCAGTATGGTGCAGCCAAGTGTAAGGATGGGCAACACTTGGTTACCAGAAGAAATAAATACAAATGCACGGAGCCACCAGCAGGAGCCAGCCGCACATTTGTGGTTTCACTTAATAGATATTGTGTTCACAAGAAAACTATCAAAATCACCACGGAGGCAGCTATAGCTACCTGCGTGAAATCCGGGTCCAGGAAATAATATAAATACGAAGGTTATCGAGTGTCTTGATATAGATAAAGAAGTTTTTAAATCGGACATAGCACTCAAGGAAGTGGCAAACCATGACACGTGTTTCGGGCTTTTGGCCCATCATCAGTATGGTGCAGCCAAGTGTAAGGATGGGCAACACTTGGTTACCAGAAGAAATAAATACAAATGCACGGAGCCACCAGCAGGAGCCAGCCGCACATTTGTGGTTTCACTTGTGAACACAAGATCTATTAAGTGAAACCACAAATGTGCGGCTGGCTCCTGCTGGTGGCTCCGTGCATTTGTATTTATTTCTTCTGATAACCAAGTGTTGCCCATCCTTACACTTGGCTGCACCATACTGATGATGGGCCAAAAGCCCGAAACACGTGTCATGGTTTGCCACTTCCTTGAGTGCTATGTCCGATTTAAAAACTTCTTTATCTATATCAAGACACTCGATAACCTTCGTATTTATATTATTTCCTGGACCCGGATTTCACGCAGGTAGCTATAGCTGCCTCCGTGGTGATTTTGATAGTTTTCTTGTGAACACAATATCTATTAAGTGAAACCACAAATGTGCGGCTGGCTCCTGCTGGTGGCTCCGTGCATTTGTATTTATTTCTTCTGGTAACCAAGTGTTGCCCATCCTTACACTTGGCTGCACCATACTGATGATGGGCCAAAAGCCCGAAACACGTGTCATGGTTTGCCACTTCCTTGAGTGCTATGTCCGATTTAAAAACTTCTTTATCTATATATATATATATATATATATATATATATATATATATATATATATATATATATATATATATATATATATCTTTTTTCTGTTTTCGAGTGGCGCTTAAGCCTTTTTCGATGGCGCTTGCATAAATCAGGTTCTTTCCATATCCATTCAATTTGGCGGTTAGAAGTCGATTACGACTTTTCATTATTCGGCAATCAAATGAAGAAAAACATGGTGGTTACGACTTTGAAAAAATAAAATAAGTAGTAATATGATTATTTTATTAAAACTCAAAAAAACACAATATATACTGTACAGAACAGAAAAAAACACAACAAAGACTTATATTTTTATTGTCTCAGAGACAGCTAGATTTATCGGAGGTATCGGGATAAATAGAGTTATCGTCTGTTCTTATCTTCATCGCCATATCCATGATTTTTTTGAACCTTGCCGACATCTGAAAAACAGGAAAAAAAATTTGTGTGAAGCGAATATTTCAATTATAGAATAATTCAAAAAATTCTTGTACCTAATACCAACCACAACAAGGTACATGGATGATTCATTGAACGAATTATTGGAAAGCTACTTTGGTCATACAGTGCATTCAGAAATGAAAGAAACATAACCCTTCCACTTCGTCGTTTCAACAACGTATTGCTCTGAAGAAATCAGGTATAATTATGATTAGTATTATACCATGAGTCGTTAGCGCTCACCATAAGAAAATTCAACACTACAGGGTTTAATGCAGTGAGTTTGAAAGAGTTCAGAGAAAGTTATTTATCATACTGAAAGTTGCAAATATCCGACATTAATATGACCTGTCGCAGATACTACAGCGTCATGTATATTAGGTATAGAAAACTTCGAATACAAAAATATCTCCGAATTTTTCGAAATAGGTAACTTATAAGATTAATAATCGAACCCATTGTCGTTGAACTCCTAATTCTGGGATGCACTGCCAATTCTGGGATACAATATTATTTAAAATGTTCGTTGGAACAAAAAAAGAGTGCATTTTTCATTCCTACACGGAAATGTATCATCCTGTATCTAAAAATAATAATTATGCGTAAAGTAAAACTGAAAATTGAAAATAAAATCAGGGGCGTAAGCCACTAAGCAGAAACCAAAACTCACAGAGACATTGAGAAAGAATCGAGAGATTTTTGCCGAAATATTGAATCAGTTTTAATATATATATTGTTGTTCTACAGGTTGTTACCATATTTATTCAAACTATTGAACGCTTTCCAATTAAAAAAGTGTATTGAGTACTCAATGCTATAGATATAGGAAAATGGCGCTTACGCCCACCTAGAAATCAAAAATAGAAAAGGGCTTAAGCGACATAACCAAATAAATCGATTTTTCACTGGGCTAGATCATAATTTTGATACCTAAATATTCTTCAAAGGCATGCTAGGATTGAAGGAAATAACATTCAAGTGATTACTTCTTACCTTGTTGAGGATTCACTTTAAAAAAAGGATTGGGCGTAAACACAACCTCACAGCATGGGAACTAGTCAGTTACTACCGACCGAGTCGATTTTTTACTGGAACATTTTTGTCGCTTAGGAAAGTCAAAGCCAAATTACTCGCGGTATAAATTTTTGTCGCTTAAACGTTTCGCACCATGAATAGACACGATTTCGAGCAATACATCACGATGAAAAACAGTTTTTTCAAATTTTGGCGCTTACGCCCTTTCGTCGTGACGACGTCGATATATATATATATATATATATATATATATATATATATATATATATATGTATATATATATATATATATATATATATATATATATATATATATATATATATATATATATATATATATATATATATATATATATATATATATATATATATGTACACGGTCATTTATCAGCGATGCGAACTCTGGTCAGCCCTCGGAAACGTCGGTCGTCCCGGTTTCGGGCTCACCAACGTTTCCCACTGTATATAGGGTTTTTAGGACATATTATCATCTGAAATGACGTTTGGCAAATTTTCGGTTGGGCCGACAATTACACCATATACACATAGCTGATACACCACCTTCTTTCACAAAACTTCGCCAGGAGGCGTGGCTGTGTAATTGTATACACCTGATGTGAATAGTGTCTTTGTGAGCCCAGGTTTATACAAAAACTTTCAATGGATAGCATGTTGGTTAGCCCACAATCGGGCAACGCTGCACTTGCATTTCATGATGAATAATATTCTAACTAGATTATCGTGGTGCAGAAATCCGATAATAGAGATGAAGAATTTTTTGAAAAAGTTCCTGTTTTCTATGTTTTTTTGTACAAGCGTGCATATGCGTGCATCACCCTATATCTACAAGCAATTTACATCAGGAATTGTTTCGCATATAGAAGTTTTTTCAGAGATTTCTAACAATTTCACTTGTAGAAAAAATGCTTGATCTGAACTCATACTTTTTCACATTCGACTACTTACCCGAAATCAGCTTTTTCGGATAACGGTGTCGAGTACGGAAATGTACTGTTTCTGTTCTAGCTAGGATAATAATAATATAATAACTAACAGTGCGTTATTCCATTTAGCTTGACGAAGCAATTTTAACTTCTGCGCAATCTTGGATACAAAAATTTTATTATGTTATAAGTTGAAAGTATCAATATAGGGTTAGGAATCCCACGTTAAAAGGTAAGACCTCGTTAATCTATAGCTAGTACAAGTTTCGACTGAGGGTTGTCATTCGTAGGGGTGCGATAGCTGGTTAACGGAAAAACAGATTTTAAACAGATATATTTTAAACAGTTTGCTGTTTGTATTTTCAAATGTAGATTTTCAAATTCTAATGATTTGGCATGGACGCCTCAACAGAAATCGCGTTGTGCAAATCAATTTGAGACATTGAGCAGGAAACTTCGGATTTGAGTTTGAAATTGCAGATTTGAAAACCTGACGGCACAAAAATAAGCGAATTGTGACTGAGTAGAAATGAGTAGATGATAAATGACATTTTTTTCACAAACGAAAAATCTAAAATGTGATGAATGATCTGGTAATGGATTTATTGAAAAATGAATAGTGACTATCCAGAATGTCTACCTCTTTCAATAAATTCTATACAAAAATTCGCAGCAGCACTACAGATTTCCGATATATAATTTGGTTCAAAAATAAGGTAAAAATCGCACTAAGTATGTTTTCTATGACGAAACGAAATTCTGAGTGACTAACATAAGGTAAGATATAATTTGTGAAACAGATATTAGGTATAAGTTTCAATTCTCTTTTTCTCAGCAATAGTTTTTTCGAAAACCCTTTCAGTTTTTGGAGGTATAATGTTGTTCAGGTTAAATATAATGAAGTGGAGATTAAAACTTATTAACGGTGAGGATTTTACAGGATGCTCCAATGTTTTTTTATTATGTTGACTGTTCATGACGATGAATACGTCATATCATCATCGATTATAACCTGCAGCAGCAATCAAAATAAAAAAGACTTGGAATATTTCAGCACAGAAAAAATTTGATCAGGTTGAATAAACATTTATTTGAATGGAGTATTATTCTTCAATTTGAGAACTGCTGGCAATAATTGTTCGATAAACTAATAAACATGTAGTATGAAAAATAACATAATTTCCAATGAAATGAAACTACAACATGTGTAAAAAAATATCAAATAAAAATATTAATATTATTTCTTCTTTCTATAACAACTGTAAACGTATTCTTTGATTGCAGCCCAGTTTCTATTTTTGAATAATGATGAATATTTCTTTGTCTTATATTTTAGATACAAACAAGAACTCAATTCAATTCTAGCACTTCTTTTTATTTCGGAGCGAAAAACTTTTTGACTATAATTCGTTTTGTTCTTTAGACCAAGTTTGTTTTTGAAAAGGTTTTATTGTTTTTGGAACTATGCGTGTCTGATGATATGAAATGAGATCAGTGTGTTGAAAAACTCTATCGAGATATCAAACGGGTTGAAAATGGATCCAAAAAAGAATGAATGAAAATAAAAAATGAAAGGACGATACTGAAAAGTGATTTGACTCATTTCCAACCTATACTCAGAGATACGGATGATTCCCAAACAGCTCAAAATATAAATAATTGATTGCAAAAATGTTTATATAGGGAAATTTTTTCGAAAGGAGCCACGTTTAATATCTCCATAAATAAGACAGTAATGTAAATTTCCCGAAACACGTGAATTTTTGTGAAATATTATAAGGTATCGCTAAGAGACGTACACACTCCCCTTCAAAATATCAAACAAAATAACCCCATATATGCCATCTATTGGATAGGTGATTTTATCAGGAGTTCAACGATGATTTTTCAGGGTTGATTTCTGATTTACTGTGAAGAAGGTCCTTGAAGTATAAGTGAACGACCTTTCAGATCAATTGATACAATCTCTCACAAAAATGTATTCAACAGTTATTTCTATTGTCAAGTTTCTAACAGAAAACAACTTTTGTCGCGTATTACCGTTGAATTATATCTGTTGGATTTTTGGCAAAGTTTCTCACACGAAACACTTCAAAATACTTTCTAAAACTCACAGCCAAAAATGTTTCACTAAACAGTTTTACAAAAACGCGATACGTGTTTCACCATACAATGGCTTCTTCGGGCGTTTCTTTATCTACTATACTTTACAAATTTAATGCTTGATATACGTAATTTTAAAATTTAAAGTACCTACATTTCAAGTACCTGAGTTTGTAATTAATTAAATTACCTGAGCTTATGTCCCAATTCCCACATTTGAAAAATATTCAGTAACGGTTATTCAATTCTAATTGATCATTTAGTTAATTACTCGAATTCTTGAATCTATTTATTTCTTAACATTCTAGAAGATTGAATTTCAAACTCTTCTCTTCTAAATGTAACATGTATTCATGACTGAACTCATGTACTTCTGCTGAAAGGTGGTTTGCAAATGTGGAATTGGTCTTTCTATTCACAAAATTACATCTATGCTTTTAATTCTTTGGAAAATAATCTCCCTGTTTGGCCAATATACAGTTTTGGGCAAGAGCCACAAGTCAGCTGATATACTCCTGATCTATCCGATACCGAAGTTTTGTCTTCATTGTTTTCAATAAATGAACTTACACTATTATTCGGACTATTATTCGTTCTGGGAGCTAAGTTTACGCAGTCTTTCTTCAAAAAAATATTATTGGTTGGTTCAGCCAAAAATGACAATGTCTTATAACTAACGTTATCGCATCTTGAATTTGGGTAGATGTGATCCATGGCTTGCTTTTGTAGTTTTTGTTTGATCAAACTCAGCTCTCTCTGGAAATTACTCTCAGACAGTGGAATATTCAATAGTCTATGAAGAATACTGTTTAATGCAGCAACTTTATGCTGGTATGAGTGTTTAGAGGAATTATGTATGATATTGTCCGTGTAAGATGGTTTGTGGAAAATTGCAAATTCATGTTCATTGTTTTTTTTTGTAATGGTTGAGTCAAGGTAATTTATTGAATTATTTACCTCCCTCTCAGTGGTAAATTTTATTGATGGGTGGATGGAATTGACATATTCAACGAACTTGCCTAATTGCTTTTCTGTAGTGATTTCATTATTCAATAGTGATTAATCGATATCGTAATGCTTGAAGAAATACATGCATTATGAATATTTAATACAACAGTCCTGAACGTCTATTTGTATAAAAAAAATTTGATGAGCTTCCGTGAAGTATCATATTTATTCTAATACTTCCTACTTTCTACACACATTCACATCATCAAATCGATATACCAAATTTGAAATATACATTCGAAATAAAAATGAAAACACAGGAAAATAGAATTTCATTTGAGAGTTGGAAAACAGTGAATTACTTAAAATCAAGTAGATTCTATGATATTTATTTGTAATCGTCATATACCCATATATATATATATATATATATATATATATATATATATATATATATATATATATATATATATATATATATATATATATATATATATATACAGTGTGACCCATTTTCAATGGAAACACCCCCCTAAACTTTGAAGTTGTAAATCGATTTGAATAATTTTGTTTTTTTAATGTCAAGTACTGAACGGTCTATCTTGGGACAAAATTTGAAATTTTTATTAAAGTTTCAGGGCATACTAAGATATTTTTTCTTAGTCGAAAATCGGGATTTTTTATTAGAGATTTTTTTATTGAAAAAAGCACTACGCCACTAGATTCAGAGTGCCTCTAAATAGGTGTGACCAAAATTTTATGAAAAAATATTCATTATTAACAAAGTTATGACAACTCAAAAATTCGAAAACTCACACAGCTAACAGTCACAATATATCATTTTTTTTTATGATTTCAACAATAAAGTGCCGCCAGATGAAAAAAAAACAAATAGCGTAAATATTTTTGATGAAAATAACAGAATTACATTCACACAATTCAACTAACAATGAAGCAGACAATTTTAATAAACGTAACTAATAACTAATCATTGAAATGTTCCGATTCAGTGCAACAATTAATTCCAACTCCTATTCTAGTAGCCTCTACTAATCCACCACGTATTTCGATACATGTGTCGTAGCGCTTACGGATGTTTCTGATTACGTTCCTTAGTTCTTGAGGGCTAATATCTGCACATACCTGTCGAATTCTTGCACAAAGTTCATTTCTATCTCTTGAGCGGTTTTTGTAAACCTTTTGTGTGAGAAGTCCCCAGAGAAAAAAGTCCAAAACTGTGAGGTCTGGAGATCTGGATGGCCACTCTATAAACGGACTACCACGGCCTATCCATCGGTTTGGAAAATGTTCGTTAAGCCATTGCCTCACAGTTCTGGCATAATGAACTGAACACCCATCTAACTGGAAAATTAAATTTGATCGTTCATTGATTGGCTGCTCGTGAATAGCATCCCAAATCTCTGCGTTTAAAAATTCTAGAAACCTCTGCGCATTAATGTTTTCCTCAAAAAAGAAAGGACCAATAATCCGTTCGTTCAATATCCCACACCAGACGTTGATTTTTTGAAAATACTGGCTTTTAAAGTTTATTACCCAGTTACGATTATCCGCTGCCCAATAGCGACAATTCTGTGTGTCATCACATTTGTAGTGAAAGTAGCTTCGTCAGTATATAACATATTTTTTAGGAAATTTCCATTGTTTAAATATTACCCTTGAGCCCATTAACGATATTCCAGGCGTCTTGCTTCATCGCCTTCTTGTGTGTGTAAAAACTTTGGCTTGAAAGGTTTAATATTCTTCGCTTCGAGACATCTCCGAATAGTTTCTCGTGGAATATTCAAATCTAAAGTGGCATTCCTATACTGGCATTAGGAGTATTTCCGAAATAATATAAAATGATTTGATCATTCCTGTCATTCCTGTCATTCCTGTTTCGTCTTTGTACAGGATTACTTCTCAACATCATTTTTGATACTGCACCAGTTTCATTGAATATTTTATTTATTTTATTTACCGTACCGCAGTTGATACGAGGACGATCTGGATGTCTCTCATTAAATACTCTACAAACCTCTCTAGCACTTCTAACGTCATCTCCCGAAAGGCGTACTGTTGGAAACACAGTTTCCAACAAGCTTCTTCTGATCCTTTATTAGTTATTCAGTTCCAACTTAAATTGTGCTTAATCCATCCCTGAACGCGCTCTGTCAATTCATTTATTGCTTTCCAACTCCTACATCTGTAAACCTTTAGGTTCCTTCAACGAATTCCCAGAATTCCAGAAACATCGCCCCTTTCCCTTATCGGTCGACATGTGGCGATTAAAAATTCCCAAAAAGAACCGAGAGAGGTACAACGCATTCCGAGATTGTCCTCCGAGGTAGTGAAACCTAACTGACTTTTCTTTCTCCTACTGAGATTTAGTCTCTTCATTTTTCAATTTATCCACGACGCTCGAATAATTTCGGCGTTTGTATTTTTTCCAAGTTAATAAGTAAAGGAAGGTGAATTTGCATATATTAGTGGTACATTGTGCATAGTGTGTCTTGAAGAAGAAAACGTTTTGTAAGTAATTTAAACACAGACTATCTTATGAGAAGCATTTTGCCAACGCCCAATGTTACTTGTATGTCCTACGATTTTGTGAGATGGTAGCTGCTAAGGATTGTAAATATATTTAGTTAACGAACTGATTCGTTAACTAACGAAACAAAGAAATCTTTGTTTTGGCATTTGCTCTCTCCTATTAGAGTCGGCTTTATTTGAAATAATTTGATTGAGTCCTTTCAGGAACGGCTCTGAAAAGAGTTGATTTTTTTTCTTTCGTCGAAAAAATTAATTTAAAGTAACCAATTTCATACTCCAGGGCCGTATTTAAAATTTCGCAGCCCTTTTTTCCCGTAGCGATTTATTTATGAAATAAAATTTTAAATGAAGTCGACTATACCAGTTTGATTTGCTGTACATTTTAATTTATCGCATATTTGATTTACTGCATATTGATTTTTTCCATGCAATTTTCTTGATACATTGTTTAGTGATATTTTTCGCACACGGATATTTTGATTGAGTTGATTTATGACCTATGTTCTAGTGCGGTTATTGCATTGTGTAAAAACTTTACGTGTTCCCAACGTTAGCAAGAACATTTACGCTAATTTTTCAGTGTCGAAAAAGTTTGTGCCGTAAGTAAAAATTTAAATCTACGTCGCGAAAGGCAGAGCATAGTGTTCGTCCACAGAATCCTGCGTGGTTCTTTCCATTTTAGAATAGTTGTATCATTTAGACTATAGACAACTTTACGATTTCTTAATTCAAAACACACAATGCAGTCCTTAAAGAAACAAAGAAAAAATGCTAAAGCCGCGATTACACGAACTCAAACTTGGGCTACTCAGAATTTAGAGTCCGAAAATGATTTGTTTCTCCTTCAAACTAAATTAGATAATTTAGAAAGTGAAATTACTAAGTATATCAGTGCTCAGGATGAAATTGAGGAATTAGACCCAGAAAAATCTGATACAGAAGATAGAGATAGTTTACAAAATAATTTTGATTTATCCGTTGCAAGTTTTAAAAAAAGGATTCACAGTTTAACCATTCCTTCCACCTCTCTGTCTGCCCTTTCCATTTCAAATAGTATGCAATCCGTGCCTGCCTTAAATGAACAAGGTGGACGAGTAAAACTTCCTCAAATTTCCATACCCCAATTTGAGGGTGATTATGCAAAATGGGCGCCGTTTTATCAATTGTTTACTGCTTTGATAAAAAATAACAATTCCTTAACTGATGTTCAAAGATTAATTTATTTGCGTTCTTATATGAAAGGAGAGCCTTTGTGTCTCATTGAGTCACTTGAAATCACAAATGAAAATTTCCAAATTGCAATAAATATTTTAGAAAAAAGGTACGAAAATAATTTAGCTATTATAAATTCACATTTAAATTCTATAATGGATTGTCCGAACATTACAAAATGTACTTCTTCCTCCCTCAGAGACTTTTTAGTAAATATTCGAAAGAACTTGGATGCCTTGAAAAATTTGAAATGCCCAATTGAACATTGGGATTTAATTATTCTTAATGCTGTCATGAAAAAGTTAGATTACGGTACTAAAAAGGAGTACCAGTCCAGTAGAGATTTAAAAATGAATCCTACTTTAAAGGAATTTTTTCAAATCATTGAGGCCAGATGCAGTGCTTTAGAATCCTTGACTCCTTCCTCTCATTCCGCGTCGCATGAATTAAAATCAGAAAAGTTCTCAAGGACAGGTTCAAAAACCGCGTTACATGTAAATGGTAGTTTCCCGACCAGTAAAGGTCGAATTTGTTGGTTCTGTAAGGTCCCTGATCATGATATTTATAAATGTTATAAATTTTCCAAAATTAGTATTGATGAAAAATACAGTTTTCTTAGGTCCTTGGCCCTCTGTTTTAACTGTCTGGGTGGCAAACACCTGCTGACCGAGTGTAAGTCTAAAAGTTGTACCCTATGTGGTAGAAAACACCACACACTACTTCACAGAAACTCTTCCCAAGGTCATGTTCCAAAAAATTCCCAAAATTCAAATAATAGTCCGAGAGATAGTCCCAGGCCTTACGGTAGTACGGGGGCAATTCCGAAATTAGTTCAAACTACAAGTCCCAGTCAAAATTGGCGTTCGTCTCCCCTTAATCCTCCCACTCAAACATGCTGACAATACGGCGCACTTCCGAGCCCTTGAGCTCGAACCTCAGGCAATTACTCCGGCATCTTCGATGCCATCCGCACTTCTTGTTGGTAAAGAAGATCATGAAATTCTATCAGCCACAGCCGTAGTAGATGTTCTTTCCAAAAACGGTTATCCCGTTAAAGCTAGGCTGATTCTAGACAACGGCAGTCAATGTTCCTTCGCTTCTGAAAAATTCGTAAGAAAATTGAATAATAAAACTTACGACAATCAAATTCAATTTTCCGGCATAAGATGCACTCCTACTGTTTCTAACAAAATGTTAGATATTGTTATCCGTTCCAATACTCATGAAAATTTTAGCCTCAAGGTGTCTTGTGCAATACTCCCGGTAATCACTTCCAAATTACCTAGAATTCCGCTAAACAAAAATAGCTTGAATATTCCATCAGAATTCAGACTTGCTGATCCAGAATTTCACATTCCATCCGATGTGGATGTTCTCCTGGGCGCTGACGCCTATCACGACATTTTACTGCCACAAATCCACAGGCTAGGTCCCAAACTTCCTACACTTCAGCTGACGAGGCTCGGCTGGATTATTGGAGGACAATTGCCTCCTCAGAGGGTTCCGAAACACGGCAAGGTTTCACTTCTTTGCCAAAATGCCTGCGAATCCACAGATTCATTAGGTGAAATTCTTTCTAGATTCTGGGAAGTCGAAGAGCTTCCAAAGTCTAAGTTCTTATCAGCAGACGGAGAGCTTGCTGAACAAATTTTTATTCAAACGCATGTGCGTCACAAAGATGGGACGTTCCAAGTAGATTTTCCGTTCAAATGGCCCACTGAAAAGATTCCTCTTGGGGATTCCTTCCATATTGCAAAAAGACGATTTACCAATTTAGAGAAACGGCTCCAAAATAATCAAGAATTATTTTCCGCTTATAAAAATTTCATTGATGAATATGTGTCATTGAAACATGCCACATATGTTCCATTTAATCCTACCGACAAATCCGCTGAGATAAAATATTTCCTTCCGCATCACTGCGTTATCAAGGAGTCCAGTGAAACCACGAAACTCAGAGTAGTTTTCGATGGCTCCACTAAAACTTCTACTGGATTTTCTTTGAATGATCTTCTACACAAGGGTTATCAAGTACAGCCAGATTTGTATGATATATTTTGCCGTTTCCGTCAGCATTCTTATGTCCTGACCTGCGACATTGAGAAAATGTACCGCCAGGTTAAAAAGAATCCATCGCAAAGACATCTCCAGAACATCCTGTGGAGAAACTCCCCCCAAGAAGAGCTAAAATGCATTCAACTTTCCACCGTGACTTATGGAGTCACTTCCTCCTCTTTTTTAGCAACTAGAGTTTTGAAGGAGCTCGCTTCCAATTGTAAAGGTTTCCCGTTAGCCAAACGGGCATTATTGAAACAGACGTACGTGGACGATGTGCTCCATGGCACCGATTCCCTTTCCGAGTTAGAAGATTCTTATCATCAACTCAATAGTTTGTTAAATTCTGCAGGTTTCAAACTGCACAAGTGGTCATCCAATTCTTCACAGTTCAGAGAAAAATATTGTGAAGATCCTGATCCAATCCAATACGAAATAAAAATGGAAGACAACCCTAGCAAGGTGTTAGGTTTATCTTGGAATCCCTGTTCTGACAACTTAGCAGTTTCTCTACCGAAAATTTATTGTAATGATACTCCGTCTAAGCGCAAAGCGTTATCAATCACTGCTCAAATGTTTGACCCGGTAGGCTTTCTGGGCCCGTTCATAGTTCTTGCTAAAATTTTCCTGCAAAAACTTTGGTTAGCAAAAATCTCCTGGGACGAACCGCTTCCTGTTGAATTGTTCCAAGAATGGAAGGGATTCATCAATTCAATTGAATCCCTAAAATTTCTTAAAATTCCTCGATGTTTGTTTTCCTCAAAGTCCATTGAACAAATCCAAATCCACGGGTTCGCTGACAGCAGCGAACGTGCTTACGGTGCCTGTTTGTACTTCAGAACCACTTATTCCGATGATACCGTCACATCTCTCTTAGTCACTTCCAAATCCAGAGTAGCACCGCTGAAAACTGTTTCAATTCCTCGTCTGGAATTGTGTGCGATGGTATTGCTCACCAAACTAGCAAAAAAGGTTATCCAAATCTTTGTCGAAAACTTAGTTTTCGAATCTGTAAATTTGTGGACTGATTCGCAGATAGCTCTGCACTGGATTCAGTCCCATCCATCCCGTTGGCACACCTTCGTGGCCAACCGAGTGTCCCAAATTCAAACTTCCCTGCCACAAGCTCAATGGAGACACGTTCGTTCTTCTAAAAATCCCGCTGACTTACTTTCTAGGGGAGTATTAGCTCTTGATCTCCTGAATTCAGAATTGTGGTGGCACGGTCCTGATTTCCTCTCCGAAATAAATTTGGAATTGTCTAAATTTATCTTGAAACCCCCTCCAAGTGCTATACCTGAGCAGAAGACAAACAAGCTGCAAGTGCTAGTGACAAGCACTCAAGTTAAAGACGAATTTTGGAATGAAATATTCCAGAGATTCTCTTCCTTTAACAAATTACTACACTCAGTAGCATATGTTTCACGTTTTTTATCCAATTCTAAAAATATGAGATAAATTCTGCCTTAGTGCTGGTCCTTCGCAATTTACAGTCCCAATATTTTTCTAAAGAAATTTCCGCGTTGAAATCCTCGAAATCAACTTCTGACAAAGGTATATTAGCTCTCAATCCCTTCCTGAATGAGCAAGGTCTCATTTGCGTCGGAGGGCGTTTGCGTCACGCAGACGTCCCTGAACCCCAAAAACACCCCATACTTCTCCCTGCAAAAAATTATGTAGTGTCCCTCCTACTCAAAAGGGAGCATATCCGGTTGGGTCACGCTGGTGCCCAAACTGTCCTTGCTAATGTTCGTTTACAATATTGGCCTCTGAATGGAATCAGGGAAGTAAAAAGAGTAATTCATGAATGCATGAATTGTTTCCGGTTCCGAGCCGTAGCGGCTCAACAGATTATGTCCGATTTACCTCCTGATCGTGTCACTCTTTCTAGACCTTTTGAGAAGGTCTAGAAAGGTCCTTTCTTAATAAAGTCCTCGCGCCTCAGAAAGGCACCGACTATTAAATGTTACATGGCTTTCTTCGTATGTATGGCTACCAAGGCTGTGCATTTGGAGTTAGTCTCCTCCTTGTCCAGTGAAGCGTTTCTCTCAACCCTAAAACGTTTCATATCCCGTAGAGGAATTCCTGCTGTAATCCACAGCGACAACGCTACAAACTACGTAGGTGCAAGAAATCAACTTCGAGAATTGCGCGAATTTTTCGCCAAGTCCCAACTGTCCGAATCCTTGAAGGTTTTCGCATCCGAAACTGGGTTTGGATGGAAATTCATACCGCCTCGCAGTCCTCATTGGGGAGGTCTGTGGGAAGCTGCAGTAAAAGGAGCCAAGCAGCACCTTTATCGCATTATTGGAAATTCTCAGTTCACCTTCGAAGAGTTCAGTACTGTGCTGGCACAAATTGAAGCCATCCTAAATTCTAGACCGTTATGTCCCATTTCGAGTGATCCGCGGGATCTAGGAGTCCTGACTCCTGGCCACTTTCTAATAGGTCGTAGCTTAACCTCTTATCCTGAATTAGATACTACCCACTTACCCGAAAATAGACTGACATTCTGGCAGAGGTGTTCCCAGATACAACAGTTTTTTTGGAAAAGATGGACTGTCGAATACCTCAACCGGTTGCAAAATCGGCCAAAATGGCTGTCTCCTTCCAAAAATTTAGAAATTAATGAGTTAGTTTTATTAAAGGAAGATAATGTCCCATCACTGAAGTGGCCATTGGCCCGAATTGTGGAAATCATTCCTGGCTCTGACCAGAGGGTCCGTGCCGTGAAACTTCGCTCCCAAGAAGGTGTCTCCGTCAGGCCTATCAGTAAGGTCTGCCCTTTGCCTAGTGCAACTCAGCCAGTGTAACGCGTTCTCTGCGTTAGTTACTTGGCGTCATTAGGTTCATTTTTTTTCGTTTGATTTCGCGGTTGTGTT
>NW_027412686.1:688262-753287 GCF_025532065.1 Leptinotarsa decemlineata
ACTAATTCAACGGGGAAGTTTACGAGTGAGTTTTACGAGTATACTGTAGAAAATTAAACAAGCACTTCAAATTCATGTGTCCCACATAGAGAAGTAACGAAAACATGACAAAATACTGAAATGGATTACCGGCGATTCGTTTGTTTGGGCTACCTCATGATGCAATTAACGGAATCATTCAGAAGAACTTTGATCATTCCTTGTTTTATTTATCCGTTTCTCAGAATTGAATGGATTTCATTCTGTATTATAATTTTTGTCATATATGTAAATACAGGGTAGGTTTTCCAAGTGGATGAAATACTTGCTCTGTGAATGAATCATTTTTCTATTTCACTGGTAATAATGAACATAAAAGTTCTCAAACCCAAATTAATTTGATAAGCTCAGTAGGAATATCTCACTAAAAAAACGATTAGCTTACGTTTGCGAGATACCTACGTGTCTCTATTCTGAAAGTGTAGTATATACTTTTTGCTATTTAGGGGTTTCCAAACTTACACCATTTGAAGAATAGATACATCTAGGTATATGAGCAGAAAATTTATTCGAGTGAAGAGAAAACTGAAAAGTTTATCTTGTGTACTGCGTATTATAAACCTTGGACATGAACCTCTGAGCCAGTAAATTGTAGCTCTAGTATTTGAGGCGACCATAACCGCAAGATAGCGCTACAAAACTCAAGGAAAAACATTTTCTTTGGTTCTTGAGAAATGTGAAGTGATTATAAAGCAACCAGACGGATTAACTGATTTGTGTGTGAAAATATATGTTGTTTGTTCCACTAGTATGAGAAATAATTGTGTGAATTGTTTCACGGTTATTAACTTTTCAGCATTTCAGTTTTCCAAACTATCTTCCTTCACTCGCCTTCTTTGGCATGGTGGAATAGGTTGTAGCTAAACCTATTCCAGAGCGTCTTTTGCTGGGGATTCACTATACCATTCGCCCAATTTGTTCGTACCTCTAACGTGGTGAAAATAGACAGGTTTTGTTCCAACGCAGATTTGTTTTCATTCACAATGGCTAATATAGTTCGTTTCTCTGCAGTTATACTAATTATATATTTTCATCGAATTTCCACCAAGTTGATTCTAAATGAAGTATTTTCAATGAAAAAATCAAAGATTTCCCGTATTACTTTTTCACCTATCAATTTAGTTGAAATGCGAATGTTTCCATAATACAATAAAAATAATTCTCAAGTAGTGTTTCCTTCCAATTATCAGATTTCTAATTTCTAACTGATAAAATTATCAATCTTCTCATTATTCCTTCAATTTCTGAGTGATAACCTCGGAGAAAAATAAATTCTTGAGAGAAAGTACTGATTGGACAAACACCCTGTATATAGATAATATATTCATGTTATGCCTTACTCATATGGTTTTCCCTTTGTTTCACCTTTGTGTATAATTTGCAATATATTTTACCTTATAGCTGAATAGCTAAATAGATTTTTAATATTCACTTTGGGATTTATAACCTTTGTTTTTTCTTAGTCTCACAAAGACTCATGAACTACTCACTTACCAATGTGTACTAGGTAATTATTTTTATATTTCTAAATAAAACATGCTATCCCCCAGGTTAAGTTGTAAAACAGCCTCGGCTGAACTTCGCCCTTTCATTGATTTTTGTATTTACTTCTTCTTTATAAACAATGTATGTCAATGAATGAAGCCACTTATTTATTTTTTCCCGTAGTACGCGCTGGGCAGGCTTTATCCCCCGAAGCGCCGATACATTCGGGAGGGCGCGCCAGCATTATCAACCAATGACCATTCCCCACACCGTGGGGTAAGTGATCATTGGGTCCGAGAATCATGTGCCCTGAGCAAGCGCAGTGAGCCAAGACTGACAGCCTTCTGCATCTGTGCGGCTAAGATTTCTGCCTTATTGCGGCAAGCCGGTATGATTTTAAGATTCAAGAGTAGAGAGGACTTCATTCCACCAAGGACTCCAATAATCAGAACAACCATTTTGACAGAGTGATCTGGAGAGAGTCTGCGGAGTTCGAAGAGAAAATCTCGATATTTTATCCGTTTTTCCTCTTCTTTTTTATCGTGGAGCTGAAAACCCCACGATAAATATCATTTTGCTCTGGTGGTCGAGAAGGACCACATCAGGCTTATTAGCTTGTATGAGCCTGAGGGTGGGGAACGAATAGTTCCAATAAATTCGGCATTTCTCATTCCCCTCAACGGATTCAATATCCCCCAGAGAGTAGGGCAACACCGGTGTCTCGTCAATATCGTATTATTATTATTTTTTTTTCACCGTAGTGTGCGCTGGTCAGGCCCTATCCCCCGAAGCCTTGATACATTCGGGAGGGCGCGCCAGCATAATCAACCAATGACCACCTCCCACACCGTAGGGTAAGTGATCATTGGGTCAGAGAATCATGAGCCCTGAGCAAACGCAGTGAGCCAAGAATGACAGCCTTCTGCATCTGTGCGGCTAAGATTTCTGCCTTAGTGCGGCAAGCCGGTATGATTTTGAGATTCGAGAGTGGAGAAGACATCATTCCACCAAGGACTCCAACAATCAGAACGATCATCTTGACAGAGTGATCTGGATAGAGTCTGCGGAGTTCGAAGAGAAAATCTCGATATTTTATCCGTTTTTCCTCCTCTTTTCTGACGATATTCGTCTCGCCAGGAGCTGAAAACTCCACGACAAATATCGTTTTGGTCTGGTGGTCGAGAAGGACTACATCAGGCTTATTAGCTTGTATGAGCCTGAGGGTGGGGAACGAATAGTTCCAATAAATTCGGCACTTCTCGTTCCCCACAACGGATTCAATATCCCCCGGAGCGTAGGGCAACACCGGTGTCTCGTCAATACCGTAAGAGTGCCGTAGATGGTAATATAGCACTCTTAGCGCCGCGTTATGTCGATGGATATAGGCCGAGACCGCATATGCTGGACATGCTGATAGCAAGTGCATTAGGGTCTCGGGCACCTCGCGGCAGGCCCTGCACCTTGTGTCAGGAATCTCTATACCCATCACGCGACTGCGGTAGACTAAGGTGTTGAAGACACCATCCTGGCAAGCCATGATGAACCCCTCAGTTTCCGACTTCAGTCCACTCGACCTGAAAAAAGCGAACGTCAGGCGCTTTGATAAGCCAAGGTCTTCAATATTATTGAAGAAGACCCCATGCATTGGCTTATCCTTGTGTCTCCGCAGAAGTAAGGTGATCTCTGCGGCTTTTATCTGAGCTTTTTGCTGAACGGGTTCCAACTCGGTGACAGTTATTATTATTATTATTATTATTATTATTATTATTTCACCGTAGTGTGCGCTGGTCAGGCCCTATCCCCCGAAGCCCCGATACATTCGGGAGGGCGCGCCAGCATAATCAACCAATGACCACTCCCCACACCGTGGGGTAAGTGATCATTGGGTCCGAGAATCATGTGCCCGGAGCAAACGCAGTGAGCCAAGAATGACAGCCTTCTGCATCTGTGCTAAGATATTATTATTATTATTATTATTATTATCATTATTATATGAAAATATCATAACAATTTTTGCGAAATTTAGTGTTGAAATATCCCCAACGATATTCGCAAGAAGCCCAAATAAACTTCAACAGTTTGTAGGAATGTATTTTCAATATGATTAGGTGTCACGTCATTATCTACTATTATACTTATACCAAAAGGACCAAATACAAACCAAGCTATTCAATTGAGGCCAATAAACATGATTAATGCTATAGCTAAAGTATTGGAAAGGGTTGTATATGAACAGATAGTGGACTATTTGAAGAGTAACTTTGTGAGTATCATTCGGGTTTTCGGAGCAAACATAGTTGTGAAACTGCGTTACAATGTGTTTTAACAGATTGGAAGGTGCAGAAATGGATCAGTATACTATTGCAGTATTTCTTGATCTTCAAAGGGCATTTCAAACTACAGATAGATGCAGACTGATTAGAAAGATTGAAAGCGTAGGTATTGATGGAATAGCACTGAAGTGGATCATGAATTATCTGAGCAATAAACAGCAAAGGTTGAAAATAGAGGAAGTTTATTCGGATAAAATGCAAAACAAAATAGGTGTACCCCAAGGGTCCATTTTTGGGATCATTGTTATTTCTCAAATATTCAAATGGCATTGTAACCATAGCAGTAGAATGTGGAATTCACTTATTTGCCGACGATACCCTACTGTACTTTAGTAGTGAAGATGTACATAAGTGTGTTGTTACTATAAACGTTAGTCTTGAAAGAAAGTATAGATATTTTGGTGATAAATGGTGATAAATTGTACTCACATGGAACATTCACACCATTCATTCAAAGTAGAACTCATGTGAATGATATCTGATTCTTATTCCACAACAAATGTTTGAAATACAAACTGAGTAGAGAAAAGTATCTTCTGTATAATTCAGTGTTCATATAGAAGTATTTGTTTCGAAAGAATTTTTTTCTTTCGTGTAATTCAATGTTTATATGAAAGTAGCTGTTTCAGGAGGACTTTCTTTCAGTTTGTGTCTGAAAGTTGCTTCTTTGCATGATCTACACATCCATGTATAGAGTTACTTATTTTCAAATTGATTACTCTCTTCCTTTCTTTGGAAGTTTCTCTCATCCCCTTTTTTGTATCAAATGGAGTAGTAGAAAGCCAAAAACTTTTTTTCCCAAAAAATTAATATATATATATATATATATATATATATATATATATATATATATATATTTCAATATTGACTTCTACAAAAAGGATTTGAAGCTTTATCGCTTCTATTAATTATCTGCGAGCGCTTTCGACAGTTGGTAGTACTGTCATCTTCTAGGCACCCTCAAACTGCTTTGCGGGTGCCTAGCCTAGATAATTAATAGAAGATATAAAGCTTCAAATCCTTTTTGTAGAATTTTATATTGAAATGCTCAAAATAAAGGAAAATTAGTTGCATCAATGCAATGAAAGGGCAATACTAAAGAGGCAGGAACGGACCTCATAGCTGGCCTGTAAGATCGCTCGATTCCTACTCAGTTGACTTTCATGTTGGTGGATATTTACATATCAAACTTCTAAATTATCATCATAATTCCTTTATACATACTTATTTGTATGTTCCTAAGTTAGAAATTAAAATTTGCATTTCCTCCTGAATATTGTTTCGAGGTTATGACTCACAAATTGAGATGATAATGAAATGATCGGTAATTAAATCGATTACGTTGAACTCGAAAATTCAATAATTAGAAAGTAAAACACTTTTTCGAAAATTTTTCACACCCTATTATCAAATTAAAGGATGATAAAATTTCATGCGGCAGTAACAAATACATATACTTGATTTTTGGGCACTTTTTCAAAATATAAAACTTTGATATTCTGATGTACTCGGTGTTTTCCCAGTTGAATCATTTTGGTTGAAACTTTTTTTGGTCCAGAACTGACTTCAAATTTTCATGGATAAAATCAGCTGTGGTTCGTAAGATTTGAATAATCAAAGATCTGACCCTTCAGCGTAGTTATGAGGGATTGAGATAGGTTATTTACAATACACTGTTTCTAGCAGTCAATAAAAATGGTATCAAAATAAAACAAATTTCCAAAAGTCAAAATCTCGTTCGATATAAAACCTGTGAAGTTTTCTCAAGGTCGATGATTTCAGTGAAATGTGCATTGAAACGCCTACCTATTAGTGGAGATTTGTTAACACGAAATCGTTCCACGTTCGAAACGCACAAATGAACACACCAACCTCCAACTTAATTGGTAAAAAACCATCCGATAATTCAGGCAATTTCCCCTTCAACCCAACCTTGTCGATCAATGGAACATCAAAGTGAGAAAAAATTCGACCGAGAACACGAAAGCGCTACGAAGCTTTTAGTGCGAAAATTCATCAGGACTAATTAGATTGGGGTGTGAGTAGATTCAGGCGGACGGCACACTATTCCGTTTGCACCTGTATATACGGGGTTGTTACGGGAGGTAAGAGTTTAAGTCTGGAAAGGAAAGCATGTGAACTTTTAGGCGAAATGATTGATTTAACGAATAATACAATTGGAAAGCTCAAACCGACAGTGACATGTGACACGCGTCGAGGTGTTAAAATAACGGTTTGGTGTTGGGAAAAAACTCCAGTAATATTCATTACTAAACCAAAGGTTCCAGAGAGTGCATCACAAATCATGATGCTTTGTAAAAAAGTAATACACCAATTTCTGGTACTTCGCCATCCGTCATCTCCTCGGAATGTTGCCGTACGAAAGATGAACTCATTCTCATTTTCTAGTATATCGTCAATAATCAGGAATTTCAGTTTTCACTGATAGATGAACAGGGTAAACTTTCAGCAAATATTTGACACGTTGGAGTATATTTATAATTCAATTTATCCATATTCTATAGAATTGTTCATTGAAGAATTTTTTTTCAATAAGTAAATACAAAATATATACAAATTATTCTCAGATTATATCGAAGGATCAATTCAAATAATTTTTTTTCGTTTGAATGAATTATGGGTCTCTTTTCAGTTGAATATAATGAATAGTCCTTTTTGAACACCATGTATGTAATCTTGAAATATCGAATGAAGAATTGAAAAATTAATCAACAGAATTCTCTAGTTAAAATAAAAAAGTTATTAAGAATACTGTGACCCGTTACTTGATGAAAATGATAATAATTATAATTTTCCACCATAAATTTTATTCAGTGATAAAAAAGTTATTGTCAACAGCCGGTGTAACTTCTACGAGATTTGAAAATGATTTAAATGAATCCAAATAAAATCTTTTGAAGTTGGAACAACATTTGCAACAGTTATTTGATCATTTCCCAGAAATGATTTGCCTGACTTCCACCAGTTTCGACATATTCGACCTACCTACGACAAACGCAATAATGTCTTATGAATATAAGACTTTTTTTTGTGGTATGAGATTCTTCACCTGTTGTTGACTAATTTAGGCTCGCTCATTTCAAATCAACTCCCAGATTTCTTCTAGCAGCTCTAGTTTAGGAGATACATCTACACCCTTGAAATGTACTATCTACATGGCTGTTGATATCGCTATCGTGAACGTCTTACTAGTTTCTGGTTCTTTTTTGCAAAGGCTTCGTCTAGAACAATCCAAATATATTTTGTCATATTTTGTGAAAAATATACATTCAAGTATTCTGTTTAAATGTATCAGACTTCGTGAAAAATGCCTACATGGAGTGCTTTCAACGGGCATTGGAAACAAACAATAGGCCCTGGATACGAATATAGTGTATTAAACGTGTGTGGAGTCTTTGCGATTATGAAAATAAAGCAAGAGACATTCCTTGAAACTCATCAGTCCTATGATTTGGCGTGAACCGTCGAACCACCACTACTACTGTTATTTCTGTTTCGTGAACATAACAGAAATTAACTGCCAAAATCATTCCAAGTGAGTTTATCCTACTGTGCCGTCAGTTACTAGACCTGTCCTGCGTTCAACTGATACATTAAAACCCCAATCACTTACATCTCAGGTACGTCCGCACGAAATTGTTCATCGAATGGAGTAAAGTGACACAAGCTGCGAAGATAGTGTTAGCGAATTTGAAGACGTCGAAAGATCAAGACCATTCAAACCAGAGAATCTAAATAATTTAACTAGAGATCTCGGATTATCTGAAGCTTCATAAGAACTTTTAGCTTCTGGATTGAACAAAGAAATTTGGTCACCAAAGAAAAGAATATCTCATTTTACCGTACCTGAGAAAAGAAATCACTCCCTTTGTTTTCTATTTAGGATGATTTTTTTTTGTAATAATATTCCGAGATGAGTGACTGAAATGGAATTAAAAAGATACGACCTTATGATTAGCGTTTGTTTATAGACTCGTCAAAACGCAGTCTTAAATGTGAACTTTTATATAAAGGCAATAAACTTGGTTCTTTACTTATTACTCATTCAACCAATGCTAAAGACGAATATTCCACAATATTCCTGGTTTTAGACAAAATTAAATACACAGAACACAACTGGCTCATATGCGTGGACTTAAATATGGTTATTTTATTTGTTTGTGAGACAGCAGAGCTAAAACTGAATATTGGACCAGCAAAGATTGGCCGCTTAGACAAGAATTATAACAAGGCAATTTTAATGTAATAAACGGAATTACCTCCTCTACACATCAAACTAGTATTGATGAAATAGTACGTAAAGGCTCTATACAAAGAGGGGTAATGTTTTCAGTATATATCCAGATCGTGTCCGAAATCGAGTGCTGAGAAGGTAAATACTGAAATTTTTGATCTTGTCCGAAATCGAGTGCTGAGAAGGTAAATGCTGAAATTTTGGATGGACCACAAATTAGAAAATTGATAAACGATGTGAATTTTACTGAAAGTATGACAACCGTTGAAATAATGCTTGGAATGAGTATGTTTGGCTCATAAAAAAATTTTTGGGAAATAAGAAGTCCGTCGACTTTCCTGACCACGTCAAACAGTTACTATTATACTTTCAGCAACTGGGGTACAACGTGAGCATTAAGATGCATTTCCTTCAAAGCTAATTTGGTCAATTTCGTCAATTAAACCTTTAATGTAGGAAAGGAACGCTTTGTGGGGAACGTTATTTTCTTTTGGATCTTTGGGACTGGCCGAAGAAGTTTGTTGACGACGGATGGGTTTGCCAATTTGATGATCTGTGAATCCATTCTAAAGGAGAGCTGATTTGAGTTAAGATAGCTCTTGTGGTTTATTGTGGTAGTCTGTGAGGTTGATAGATCTATGGATGAGAGAATTCAAGACGGAGTTTGTTTGTGCTAGATAATGGTGGGAGTTTGCGTTGAGGTATCTGTGTGTGTTGGTTTCCTGTAGACCATGTATGTGAAGGAATTATTGAAATTTGTAATGAGGACATCTAGGAATGAAAGGGAGTTATTGGTTTCAATTTCCATTGTGAATTTTATATTTGGGTGGAGGTCGTTGAGGTGATGAAGGAAATTATGGAGAGTTTCAGAGTCGTGGGGCCATATGACAAAAATGTCATCTACGTATCTGAACCCGATGTGGGG
Source organism: Leptinotarsa decemlineata (assembly GCF_025532065.1). Taxonomy (NCBI): domain Eukaryota; kingdom Metazoa; phylum Arthropoda; class Insecta; order Coleoptera; family Chrysomelidae; genus Leptinotarsa; species Leptinotarsa decemlineata. The sequence goes on from NW_027412686.1 coordinate 697,300, forward strand.
GTGAGCCCCACACCAAGACGTATGTTAGGACAACTTACTGCTGACCGCGGAAACATATATATATATATATATATATATATATATATATATATATATATATATATATATATATATATATATATATATATATATAATTTATATATATATATATGAACTAACAGACAACTAACAGAAAAAAAGTAGTGATTGAGAAGGGTACTTTCCGAAAGTTCTCCATTTGATAAAAAAACTTCAAACGTTTGACATTAACTCAATTTTTTCTTTTATTTTTTAACTCTATCAAATTATTTTGTCAAATATTTTGTACAGTCTATTTCGTAAATGATGTTAAGGAAGTTTTTCAGCTTGTCAATCATCTCTTGGCATCATTTTCAAAGCATCATCTGCATTCTTTACTTTGTGTCAAAAACACAACTCTTATTCAATATTTTTTACAATAATCGTCTATCACATCCGGATATTTTGTGCAATTAACTGATATGTACTCCAAATAATAACAATTAATAAACATAAACATTGTGATATACGGTACGCACCTAAATACATACTACGATTTGATGGGATGTGAGTGTATTCAGCTAGGGTACAGACAGGAGAATTGAAATATAGCGATGTATCTCTTGTTTGGTTTCAACAATATTGGTTTTTTATTATTATTTACTATTCCCTACCGTACCTACGAATAAATTATGTTCAAAGTAATTTTCAGCTCCAATTTACACTCGATGGATATTCGTCTTAATAATAGGAATTAGACAATTTTTTTTCAATTGCTTATTTCGAAGACAAAATAGATATTTGCATAAACGGAAAATGAATAACAAAATAGAGAGATGGATTAGTCTAAGCTCTGTATTGAAGGTTCTTTGAAGTGATGTATTGAGTATTTTTTCTATGGTGATGTTCATACTTAGAGATTTGAAGAATTGTTCCAGACCATAGTTTTAGAAAATGTTAGAATCACTTTTGAAATTTTGAACCCATGAAAAATTACTACTTCTCAATATTCAAAATCAAATTTTCTTTATTATATAAACAAGTTTTCGAAAATATATAGGTTTGTTTCTATTGTTTCAGAGGTCTAGACACCATAGGGACTCCTCCACAACAGATTTTCCAGAAACAACACATATCACCTTACTAGAAACAAGTAAGTATCTCACTATGATGAATATAGCACAATTAATTTACATTGTCTTATCATCGTTAGAAGTATGCCCGTGATAAGCTGTTTCGACATTCTACTTAATCCAATACAGGATCCAGGATAGAGGAAACAGTATTCAAATACTCCCTATTATGAAAATATTTTTTTTAATAGACAGAAAGCTGGAAAATACTTCAATGAATTTCAATATGAACATATTAATTATGTGTAACATTTGAATATCGTTGTTTGACAGATTAAGGACCATTGCTAACTTCGTTCTCAAATCACTAGATTTCTTTAATTTTTCGATGTATCCTAATTTTTTTTGTATTTAGTAAAAACTGCATCAGCCGTAGCTATTAGCGGCAAACATATAAAATATATCTGAAACATGCAGTTGTTTACATTACAGTTTAAATGAAAGGTTACATTCTTTAAGAAATTCAACAATATTGTTGGTATTGCTATTTTGGAAAATTTCACTTAGTTTGGAGGGAATTTTATTGTTCAGTCTCTCAACTGTGAACAGTGGGCACTCTACCAGAACATGCTTAACAGTCACAAACACTTCACACGCGAAACATGTTCATGCATGCGAAACATGTTCATGCGTAAGGCGAGTGTGGCCCAGTCGTTATCTGGTAATTATGACTTGATGGAAGCGGTTTGTTGCTTTGTTGTTCCAAGGATATAATGTCGCCTTGATTTCCTTCAGTTTGGAAGGTTTTTGAGACCAGTGGTGATTCCACATTTCTACAATTTTGCAATGGAAATAGGATTTGAGATCCATCGGCAATGCTTTCATACTGAGATTACATGCTGGATATTCTACAGCTTCTCTGGCAACTTTATCGGCTATATCGTTTGCAGAAATCCCAGTATGTGAAGGAACCCATAGGAGGGTTACTTTCCTGTTATCTAGTTGATTCATCTCCTCTTCAATCATATTTACCAGTACGTGATGGTTATATATTTTCGACAAAAAAATAAGGGAGTTGAGAGAGTCCGTAATTATCAAAAACTCTTTACCAGGTGCCAGGTGGCAAAAAAACAAAAAACATTATTTGATACTATCACAATTCAACTGATAGTATCGAATGAAATAATTCTGAATGTCAGCAGATTTTTTGATAATTTTATCATATTCCAATAGATACGAGTAGATTTTGTGATGGTCTAAATTAACATTTTATGATGAGGATATTCATTTGCAGAATTACAAGTATAATGAGTACACATAAATGCAAACAAATACCGTTAATATCCAATAACTGAATCACTTGTTTTGAGTCAAACCAAATCGGAAATTAAAAACATTTAGTCGATACGACGAAATATATGACAGTAAAATACATAAAATACCAATATCAAAAATCAAATGTTGAACCACGCAGTATGTGCTTTAAAAGTAATCATTGCTTCAAAAGCACCAGAATATCTTCAATTTTGCTCACTTTTCACACTTCATTACACGGATTTATTTCGCGAATACAAGACAAGGTTGTTTGGGAATAAATGGCTCAATGAAAATCGCACCAACATCAGCGTTGCAGGCACTCTACATGAACATTTTTTCCTGGACCCATCATATGTCAATAAAACGAGAAGATCAATATTCATATACTCGGGACATTGATAAATCGAAGACTGGTCTTGGAGTACATGTGATAATTTCATATTTTTTGCATAAATTAAATATGGTGCATCTGTATCTGTAGAATAGGGAGAGTGAGTGTAGGCCCACAGCACTTGGACCACATGACCCATTATTCATCCTCCCAAGGAGTTGTCCTCCTAGGTCATCGTCCATCCTATCCTTTCCAGGAAGGTGGACAGGTATCTGGGAGACATCTTCTTTATATCGGCAGGTGTAGGCCAACACTCGCCGAACACACGCTCTCTTATAGATGATGACTCTGGACATTCGCATAGGACATGCCTGATAGTTTCATCTTTTTGTTCACCCATCGTGCATAGAGATGTGTCCACTTGCTCCATATTGTGGAGGTGTTTCCTTAGTTGACAGTGGCCAGTCAGAAATCCTACTGTTAAGCGTAGGTTTTTCCTGGTCATCGCCAGTAATTTCTTCGGCACCAGCTTCCCAGAGTCGCCCAGGGTGCTCCTGGCAAGATTGCATTCTTCCATTTCATCCCATGAAATACTAAGTTGTAAAATACTCAAAAAAATATTTGAAACGGCTGGTCATGCTATACTTAATTTTATTAATACTTCTTTACGAACGGGAAAAATTCCACAGGGACTTAAAACCAGTACTATTATTCCAATCCAAAAAATCAGTAATACTATAAAAGCTGATGAATTCAGACCTATTAATACACTACCAGCCTTAGAAAAAATTTTAGAAATTACTGTTTATAACCAATTGTTGGAATTCATCAATGACAATCAAATCTCATTCGAAAGACAGTCAGGGTTTCGAAAAAACCATTCCTGTGAGTCAGCACTCCAGTTGTCATTAAGTAAATTTAATAATGAACTAGAGCACAACAAATATGTTGTTTCTGTGTTTCTCGATTTGAAAAGGGCTTTTGAGACAATTGATAGAAATATTCTTCTTGCTAAGCTCAAGAGATATGGTATAGGCGGTCAGACCTTCAATTGATTTTATGATTATTTGTCTAATAGAAAGCAGAGGGTAAGAATCAACAATACATTTTCAAATGAAATCACAAATGACAAGGGTGTTCCTCAAGGTAGTGTTTTAGGTCCACTGCTTTTCATAATATATCTTAATGATATTAACTTATTTGTGGACTGTGAATTCATAAATCTGTTCGCAGATGATACATTATTAGCATGTAGTGATACAGACTTGGATAGAGCTATTCACAAAATGAATTCCATCTTAGTCAGTGTTGAAAGATATCTCGATGTAAATAAATTGAAATTAAATGTAACTTAAACCAAAGCCATGATAATTACTAATAAATTTAAATACAAGAAAATTGGGATAAATAATTTAGACATAAATATTGATAACAAGAAAATTGAGATCGTCACAAATATAAAATACTTAGGAGTCCAACTCGACAATACACTTTCTTTTGATAGCCATTTCGACTATGTTCATAAAAAAATTTCAAAAAAATTGCTAGTATAATTGATCAACAGCCACTAAAATAACAGTTTATAAAGCAATTATTCTGCCTCATTTTGACTATTGTGCATCAATCATATACTCTATGAACTTAAATAAAATTAATCAACTGCAGAAATTGCAAAATAGAGGCATGAGAATTATTCTGAGATGTAAAAGATACACACCAATAAATTCAATGTTATCCACCCTTCAGTGGCTGCCCGTATTACAGAGGTTACTGTACTTCGCAATGATATTTATTTATAAGATAATAAATAATTTGTCTCCTTCTTATTTCATGAATATGGTCAACTACAATTATGAAATCCATGAACACTATGCTCGCAATAACTGCAATCTACATATTGTCAGAACAAATTTTAAAAGTAGTATGAATTCAGTATTTTTTAAAGGCTTCATTAAATTTAATGACCTACCAACTGACGTAAAAGACTGTTTATCAATAAATGTCTTCAAAAGACATTTGTTAAAATATATAAAAGAAACATAACTTACCTTTGGATAAAGTTGTAAATCTATGTTTTAAATATTAGTTTTGATCGTGAAATATTTGAATTGTTTCGGTATAAATCTTCTAATGTTACCTATATAACTAGCATTAATAAGTAGAAATAATGAATATTATTTGTAAAATAATAGCACGGAGCGATATAACTATTTATTGTTACTTGTAATAGTTTTAAAATTACTGAATAGCATATATTAGTTACTTTTTCTGTTCTATCATTTCCTATTTTTTTTATTGTATATTAGGGAAACCTATTTCTGAAATGAAGAAAGATTATTATTTCCTTTCTCTTTAGGCATTGAGTATGGGTATGATGTTTGACTAGTTCCGCAGTTGTCAAAATTATCAGGCCGTAGGTGCCACTGGGTCCTAAAATTCTTAGTCCAGCCGCTTCCTTGGCTGAAGGGTCGGCAATGCGATTACCTTTACTACTGTCTTGCCCTTCAATCCACCTTAGGATAATGTTATTATTTACTGAGGCTTAGGGTAAATCTTGGTGGCACTCTAGTACTAGCCCTAAGGTAACACGTTGTCTGTTCAAGACTAATGGGCTTATCTGCTATCAGTGCAGATTATTATGTTTTTGCCAGAAATTCTTTTCCTAGTTATTTCTTTTGTGGCGATTGAGATACCAGCCATTTCTATTTGAACCACGCTGGTATTTTTTCCTATTCCTCATTTAATCCTTAGACTTAGTGATCTGAAGTACGCTCCATATTCTGAGCCTTCTTTGATTTTTGAGCCTTCTGTATATATATGCGTATTGTATTTGTAGCATCTGACTCTGTGTTCTGTTTTATTTGTATTTTGTAAGTTCAATTGCATCACTGGTTGCCTGCAGAAGAGGTTGTTCATTAAGCGCTTCTCGCCATAGGCTCAGCCTTATTCGACCCATTCCTACATCGGGCCGTGCGCAATCGTAACATGGCCATTAACGCAACCTCCTTAAAGTACAGGTCCAGAAGAGTCAGACCACAATCGTATTGATTTTTTTCTAAATGTGTTTATTGAAGCAAACTTTTGATTGAGAACGTTTTTGTCACAAATAATTCTGTTAATGGAGAAGGCAGTGCGATAATTGACTGGATGGAGGACTGCTAGTTTGTTAGCAGGTGCATATAAAGTGAATGTTTCTAATTATCTACATGAAGTTTCTTCTCAATAAATCGTTTTCAAAAATGTTATTCTTTCCAGATCCCTGCTTAGTCCAATATTGTACTAAAGGAAGAGAATGCGTTGTGCAGAATGGAGAAGCGAAATGCATCTGTCAAAGGGAATGTCCTCCCCACCGAAGGACAGTCTGTGGATCGGACGGTGTCATTTACCCAAACCACTGCGAATTACACAAGGCAGCGTGTTCGAAATCTACCACCATAACTGCCATGAGAGGAACATTTTGTGGTAAACCAGATATGTATATGAATACATACAGGGTGTAACATAAGTACGTTAAAATATTTCAGTGGCGTCTTCCTGAGACAATTTTAAGAAAAAAAGTCTATATGAACTTGTGTCCGAAAATGCTTCGTTTCGGAGATACGGGGTGTTGAAATTGAATTTTTTTGTTCGCTTTTTGAAAACAACTCTTGCAAAAAATTAGTTATTTGCACGAAATTCGGTACACGGGGTTTTTTGACGTGGGAAATCATAATTTCGTATTAATTTTCATGTAATATTTACAGGGCGCACTATTTATTTCAAATTGCCCCAACTTTTTTTACAGTAAACTTTTGGTACTTTTCATGAAAAAACCTAATTTCCACACCTTATCCAAGTAAAAAAGGTACACCTCCTCAACAACGCTGGAGGTGATCTTTTTCGAAATATTTACAATTTTATATATCGATGCATATTACTTTATAGCCAAATTTGATTTCAATCATTTTTGTCACTCTCCGCTTGCAAATTAAGTTAATTTAATCGAGTAGGCTATGAAAGTTTGTTTATAAAAATGGAAGTTTGCTGTCACATTTTTAACTAGTTTATAAAGTGATTTTTTGGTACCATGCCTTACTTTACGAATGCTGAAATGGCTGATATGGTTTTTGCATACGGCTTGACTGACGGAAATTCAGGCGAGGCCAGACGCATCTTTCAGAAAAGGTATCCCCAACGCGTGACTCCTTGTGCAGCGACATTTGCAAATCTTTTCCGGCGACTTTTCGAACCTGGAAGCTTTGAAACGGACGGCCACGGACTACAAGAACTGTAAGATTAGAGGAGGCGGTTCTCGAAGAAATTAGTGAACATCCAGAGACAAGTACAAGAAAAATCAGTCAAACTTTAAATGTGAGTCACATGATAGTTTACAGAATTTTAAAGGAACAGCAATTATATCCTTATCATAGTCAGCGTGTCCAGGCACTTACGCTACGTGATTTCCAATCATGTATCGCATTTGCTCAATGGCTTTAAAGAAAAGTCGAACAACATCCGCAAATCTTATCGAAAATCCTGTTCACAGATGAGGTTAATTTTTCAAGAAATGGTATCATGAACTTCCATAACAACCACTTCTGGGCGGAAGATAACCCATATGCGATAACGCAAACTGTTTTCCAAGACATATTCTCTTTTAATGTATGGGTGGGCATAATTGGGGATTGTTTAACTGGGCCCTATTTTCTCCCCTAACGTTTGAATGGAGATGCTTACCTACATTTTTTGGAACACGAGCTTCCCCAACTTATGGAAGATGTTCCCATTGGTCTCCGAAATCACTCTTGGTTTATGCACAATGGAGCTCCTGCTCATTTTAGTGTGATAGCAAGAAATTTTTTAGACGTAGCATATTCCCAACGATGGATAGGAAGAGGAGGCACTGAGCATTGGCCCCCGAGGTCACCGGATGTCAATCCTGTCGATTTTTTCTTTTGGGGACACCTAAAATCACTAGTTCATTGAAAACGAGGAGATGTTGGGGGATCCCATCATAGCTTGCTGCGAAACGATAAAAAACACTCCAGGCATTTTTCAACGGGTGCGGAATTCTTTAATGAGGAGAGCAGAAGCTTGTATTACTGTTGGAGATGATCACTTTGAACAGTTGTTGTAATAGTTGTTTCGTTCAATTTTTATATGTTTATTTTCCTAATAAATAACATAGTACTTCTCCGAATTGTTTTTTTTACAAACTCCGAAATGTAGCACTTTCTAATTGAATAATTAAACCTGATTTTTTTTATTTGGATTGAATAAGCAGTTCGATAATGCTCAGTTTAGAAGAGGTCTGTACGGGTATACTGCGTATAAAGTTTGATGAAAATAACTAAAATAGCAAAACACTTATGACAAAAACCTACCGTGTTTTGAAAAATTTCAACAATCTATATTTCGAAAACGAATCATTCTTCGTTAAACATTCTATAGGAAAAAGATGTTTATTTTGACGAGATCTACCACATACTCAGTTTTTGTAATGTTCTCTGCAACTTCACTTAGCGCCCTAGGAGATAAGTAATATGCATCAATATAGAAAATTGTAAATATCTCAAAAACGATCACCTCCAGCGTTGTTGAGGAGGTGTACCTTTGTTACTTGAAAAAGGTGTGGGAATTAGGTTTTTTCATGAAAAGTGCCAAAAGTTTACTGTCAAAAAATTTAGGGCATGTAACATGATGTTACATGAAAATTAATATGAAATTATGATTTCCCACGTCAAAAAAACCCCGGGTTCCGAATTTCGTGCAAATAACTTATTTTTTGCAAGATTTATTTTCAGAAAGTGAACAAAAAAATTCAATTTCAACACCACGTATCTCCGAAACGAAGCATTTTCGGACACAAGTTCATATAGACTTCTTTTCTCAAAATGTAATGTCTCAGAAATACGTCACTTGAATATTTCATTGTACTTATGTTACACCTTGTATATTCTGAACACTAAAGATAGCGATTATGAATTGAAGAGATAATACAGGCTTGAAGATCATTTCTGTTGCTCATGAAAATACAACAAAGTTGTTCTGTAGAAAAATGAAATTGTTTGACACTAGCGTGGATGAAAGACATACAGTGTAACCAGAAAATTAAACAAAAGGGAATTTTTATTGATATCTTCGTCCAAAACTTTGGCGATAAATTCTGCATTGAAAAAGTGGTAGTCACATGATTTGCATTATCTGTCAAATATTTTTTTTCTGTAAAAGTATCAAAAGTTTTGAAATAGAAAAATTACGGAAAAACCATTTCATCAATATAAAATACAAACGACAAATGTTTGAGAAAACTATTAACGACACTCACTACTAAACAAGATAAACATTCTCAACACAGTAACTTGCTGTTGAACGAAGTTGATTCCAAATCTCGAACATTGCCTAGAAACTTTCCTGGAGTCAATGGTTTGCTGAATATGTCGGCAATTTGATTATCACTATGTACTGATTACAAGAGTTATTAGGTAATAAAAAAAACAGTTTATCGAATACGAGCTGTTGGTAGAACCATTGAAAGATTATAGAATATGGTTTATCACAACACTGACAACAATCATAAATATATGAAGTATATTGATCATATTGATTGACAATGATCATAGAATCTAATGCATTCACTTTTTGTGTATTTAAATTCCATACTAGATAATTGAAAAATGGATCTGCAGATTATCACAGGTTCAATTCACAATTACCTCTTATAGAGTTACAAGAAATTGGCTTCCAGTAGAAATTGTCAACAGTTACTAAGGCTGTATTTCTTTGATTTTTGCCAATACGAATCCCGAATGAGTCCCAGAAATTGTATAACTCAAGCCCAATGGTCACTGATGTGACCAGGAGAAAAATCGCTTCGACGATTGAATATTGTGGCAAACTTAACGAAGTTATTGATTTATGTAATGATTACGGTATTGTTGATAGTATTTTTATCAACCCAAAGCCTATGGTGATGACTAAATGTTAGTGTTCTACAGTAGAGGTCTTAATTAATAAGAGTTGAAACAAATTCTCAAAATGGCATTGAACAGGTAAAGAATTCACGAATATGCATAAGAGAAAAGTATCATTCATATAATTGCCTACACAAGCGATACTACTATTGGACATACATAGGTTACTTGATGGATATAGCCGTTACTACGTGGTAGGAGATCATAATAAAAAAAGAAATGAAAATTTCTATGTTTTTTAGTTTAAAGTAGTATGTGGCTTGTCTAGCTCTACTTGCTTCTTTCAATAAATTAATGGATGAAGCCGTTACTACGTGGTAGGAGATCATAATGAAAAGAGGAAGGAGTTTATTGTATACGTTTGACGAAACTGCAGTAACGTTAGTTACAAATAAAAGTGGTAAAAAAATAGAAATTTTCACTTCTCTTTTTATTACATAGGTTACTTCACTTCATACTAGGCATCGTCTTCGTTTTGAACAACGAAGAGGAAATTGACCCTCACTACTGTGCTGGTATTGAAGAAAAGTATCCTTCGTTTCATTTATTTCGGTAGTCTCGTGATTCAGATTGCTCCTTCGAACGCTGAATGTTTACACAACAATACCAGAGCAGATAGAGACATTCTTATATACAGGTCCTTCTACAAGCTACAAGAGCTCACGAAAGTCACCAGTTAGAATATATTCTATTGCAATTATCTTGTTCTCGGAGATTTCACTGATTGTCGGTCGGTAGCCAAGTAGTTGGACGTGGGTGCTTTGTTCACTCACTCGAATTAACTGCCATGTGGTCGGTGGTTCAAGCTTCAGTGTGAACGATCGATTTTTACTTGCTATCGTCCAATCTGTCCAATCACACATGTAAAGGTAAGACTTCATTAATCCTTAGCTCGCACAAGTTTTGACTTCTGAGGGTTGTCGTTCGTTGGGTGCGACAGCTGTTTAACGGAAATACAGATTTTTTTCAAAAACAGAAGTGCAGTTTCACACCTTTATGTTTAGTTATGCAATTTATTTTTTGATTTTGAATAATTATAGTGCATTCTGATTATTGAATGATGAATTGAATTAGTTCTTCTTCAATATCCTTCAGAAATATTCTCCATCTCACTACTTCCTTTGTAGTAAGCGGTTAGCGGTTATTCATATGCAGCTTCAGTTGTGGATATGGCTACAACTTTCTGAAAACGCTTTTTCCATATCACTGGAAAAATAAACTGGTTCCATGCACATGGACCTCTTCTCGAAATGACGCACCAAAATTGTCAACTTCAATGTCGATACCTTTAGGATGTTCTATGTATTTCTTCGTCGAGAGTTCCATTTAGGAAAGTTGTTATATTTCAAAGTATTTTACCGCAGCTATAACAAAAATGACTCAGACTAAATCATAAAGAACTAATGGTTGAGTGCATCATGATCAAATCCTTCTTATTGATAATTTGTTCTTTAAAACCTTTTCGCAACCAACTATGTCACAGTTTTCTGTTATTTTTATCGAATTTCACAGATTATTTTTGTTCAAATTCTTCCGACATTGCTAGCACCCACTTAGACTCGTTCAAGTCCGATGTTATTACCTCTTCATATAGAGTGCATTCAATTCAAAATGAGCCAACTTGAATAACTTTTGGTACAATGATTTTCAGAAAAAATAAAAAAAATATATCAACAATAGTATACAGGGGGAAATCTACAGGAGTAAGATCCGGAGATCTTGGTGGCCATTCTGTAGGACCTCTTCTGCCAATCCAGCGACCAGAGCTGCTTAATGAGGAGGGGCACCATCCTACTAAAATTCTATTTCGTTTTCGAATAAATTCATATTCTTCTCAATTGCCCTATTAATGCACGGTATTATTCGATTCTCCAACATATCCAAATATTTATCTTTAGTCAAATTATCATCGATAAAAACATTCAGGTTTTGAGGTCGTTGGGTATGAACTTAACGATATCAATGAGGATTCGTATCACTTCAATATTGACAATTTTGCCGATTCACCTCTTTATCCAAACTAAACGTACATTCATCCGAAAATCAAATTTTATACAAGAAATTCTGATACGTTCAGTGAGACTTTCACAAAACTCGATACGTCTATCGAAATCATCTTCCTTCAATTCACGAACTAGTCTAATCTTATATGGATGAAATTTTTACCTACTTATGAAGCATCCTGAAAACATTTGTACTACTGATTCCTGACTCTCGTGATAACTTAGTAAGAGATTGCGAATTTTCCATTAGTTCAACGTTTCCTAAAACTGCAGTACAAATAGCTTCATCGTTGACAACTCCTGAACGGTTATGCTTTTTATTGTTAACAGATCCAGTTTCCATGAATTTGTTCAATAATTCCGAGTAAATTTTGGTTTTGAGGACACCCGGCGATTTTGAAAAAAATTTTGAGTGTAGGTACTTACGTATTTTAATGCGTAGATTACGAATCTGAAAGAAAAAAGCGACGCTCTCCCTTATTTACAAAGTTACGGCCCTTCAAAATTCAGAAAATGGCAACTTTTCAGCATTTTTTTTCACAAAATAAACTATTTAAAAACACAAGCATTTATTCACTAGGTCACCTTTGCACCTTATTCCTCCTTCTTTGACACTTTTCACTTCAATAATCAACATTTTTCCAATAAAGAATGTACGGATCTGCTTTTTGGTTACATATCTCTGTATGCAGTCAATATTCCTAAAGTAATCCTTACCTTTTTCCTTACCTTCATTCTTTAGATCGTAAATTGGTTTTTGGTGGTGTATTACGAATTTGAAATAGTAGACGGCGGCAAATACCAACCGTTTTTTTCTGAAATGTCATAGTAACTAACCTAGAAATCAAAGAATGTCACCAGGAGAAGCATTTGTTTTCAAATTGAGTTTTTTATAAGAAAAATGTTGATTATTGAAGTGAAAAGTGTCAAAGATGAGAAATAAGATGTAAAGGTGACCTAGTGAATAAATGCTTTTTTTTCAAATAGTTTTTTTCGTGAAAAAGAAGGCTGAAAAGTTGCCCTTTTCTGAACTTTGAAGAGCCGTAACTTTGTGAATAAGGGAGAGCACCGCTTTTTTCTTTCTAATTCGTAATCTACGCATCAAAATACGTAAGTACACTCAAACATTTTTTCAAAATCGGTGGGTGCCCTCAAAACGAAAATGTACCCTATTTCCATTCTGGTAGTATAAACTCACTATTTCAATTCGTTCTCGAAGCGTATGAATCATTGCTTCTCAAGAATTAACAAAAATAGAAACACTAATTGTAACTTCACCTGGTAGGTTATCGTTATTCTGAAATAAGACAAATACAAAATGGAAAGAATATCGAATTCAAACTTAACTAGGCAAAATAAGACTTTTTAAAGTATACTTCACAAAAACACTTATGAAACCAAGATAACAGATTGTGCAGAAGTTCATTTAGGGTGGCTCGTTTTCAACTCAAGAAATTTTTAGCTTTCAAACTATGAGCTTCAGACCATAATGTATTCTACTTTGTTGAAATCTGTTCATCATGGAACATCTGATAATGCAAAACAATTGATCCATCAAAAAAATGTTGACATTATCTAGGGGTGCGATAGGAAAAGTTAGATCATATGTGAATATGTCAAAATGTGTCCCCTTCTATATTATTGTTGAGGTGTTTTTTTATTTTTCCTGAAAATCATTTTCCAAAAGTTATTCAGGGTGACTTATTTTCAACTAAAATAATTTGTAGCTTCCGAATCGTAAGCTTTAGACCATATGTTTTATACTTTGTTGAAATATGCTCATCATGGAGCAACTGATAATGCGAAACAATATAAGGTGATCCATTTAAAAAAAGGTGACATTAAAAAAAATGGTCACAAACAAATCTTCTTTTTTTGTTTTTCGTAGATTATATTGAATTTGTGCAATTTCAGTTATAATGAATATCATTTTTTCCAGTTGACTCTTCCGATATTGCTCTATTCTCAAATGATGTTTAATTGGTTCATTATTTTCTTCATATTCATCTATCTTTATCAGAATCAGCTAAACTAATATGCGTATTTATTCAGTGCTTCCATATTCAATATTGTTTTTGTCACAGTTGATCATCATAACTGTTGATAATGATTTTATATTTGGTTGTGGAACAAATAATCTATAGTTTTTCGAAGAGAATTCATATCCTACAAGCAACGTTACTATTGCATCACATAATTTTTGCTGATTTGCTGCTTTGAAATATGAACATATCCTACTCCGCCAAGTATTCGGACATGTTTTCAGTGAAGGTTTCTTATTGAAGCAATTTTCATAGGGGGTTTTTTCAGGTGATTTCGAATTTAGGAATATGAACTACATTTTTCACTGCTTTCATCAATTAACTTTAACATAATTTACTAGCTTATAATATTGTTCGTATGCTTCGATTTTCCCATTCAACACGCTCATTTTGTTTGGATGTATATGGTCACTGATGGAAAATTCCTTGAGAAAACAAATACGTTGTTTTATGAACTCTTGAACATCGTCGAAACGTTTTTCAATAGTGTAATGAATCTGAAGCCGACCCTGACCGATGTCCCAGTCAGCAAACGCATGTTTCATCGCGAAACAGCGCGAAAGGTGTGGATGAGTCCCGAAATCCCCGGAGAGATTCGGAGCGTTCGTTGACGATATAAAAAGGTCGCTCTCCGTCCCGAGCAGTAGTCTGTACTTAGAAAGTGAATCGTGCGTTTAAAGAAAGAAATCTAACTGTGAAGATAAATTAAGCGTTAGTTACTAAGTGTTGTATATAAATTAGTTGTGATAGTGAAATATTGTTGAAAATGAATTTGATTAAGACAGTTAATTCTTTAATTCGTTACAATTGGTGTCAGAAGTGGATTTTTTAAAATAAATTTGTGAATGCTTGGTGGACAGTCTTTGTATTACAGTGAAACTGACTATAAAACTTTCGCACTTTCGCGCAGATAGACTGGTGATTCATTGTGTTTCGCGAAGTGGACAGTACCGGACGACGGAAACATAAAGTGATAGACCTTTCTCGCGAAAAATAGACTTGTGAAAATGAATATGAAGAAAACCATTAACAAGTTGCAAAACCAAATCATTAATTCTGCCCACACCACAGAAAATGTTTCTGAAAACTCCATTCCGGAACTAAAAGATGTCAAACTCAGTTCTGAACCAGGAAAGCTCTCCATGAAACCGCCCCAGTTCGACGGAAAAACTCCTTGGGCAAATCACCACCGACAATTTGAAGCTGCGGCCAGAGCGAATGGATGGAATGCAGGAGAAAAGGCGGTAGCATTAACATTGGCGTTGCGTGGAGAAGCAACGAATATCCTGCAATCCCTCACGGCCCAGGAACAGGAAGACTATGACCAACTTGTAGAGCATCTTGAGCTGCGGTATGGACAGGCCCACCTAGAGCACGTTTACCATTCACAGCTGAAGGACAGCTGCCAGAAATCAGGAGAATCCTTACAGGAGTTTGTAGCCGGCATAGCTCGATTGGTCCGTCTGGCATATCCTGCTACACCCGAAAATGTTATGGAGCGGTTAGCAGTTCAGGCATTCTTGGATGGACTTCGCGACCAAGAAACGAGGGAGGCCTTGACGCTAGCTCATCTCCTGCAAGAGCCAGAGCAAATTTCGAGCTATCGAGGAAGATGGACAAGTGCCTGCAAATATTGAGGCCACCATCAGAAAAGTAATGAAATAAGTTTTGCCTGAGAGGAAAAATATAAGATGCTTGAACTGTGGGAAAATTGGACATGTGCGTAGCAGATGTCCAGCTTTCAAAGAATCGACACCAAAACAGGAAAACTAGAGGGGGTCGATGAGAAGGGGCAATCGTCGACCTGTACCCAGCAAGCCCCCGTAAAAAACGCATATGTTGCCGTTCTCCAACGACAAGACAAAGGTGTTTTCGTAGACGGCCTCATCAACAACGAGGCTTGCACCATGCTGCTAGATACAGGTGCGACGAGAACCATTTTTGGGCCAACCTTTGCCAAAACACCGGCAAGAATTAAACGGTCAAGCTGGAAGTTACGCACTGCAACAGGGGAGCCAGTCAATGTACTTGGAGAACTACCAATTGAATTGGTGTTGAGCAGCACAAAATTGAAACATCGTGCATTGGTGGCGGACATTGAGAACGATGTGATCATTGAAATGGAAATAATGAAATCCAGAGGGTTCGAGCTGAATTTTCAAGACGGCGTCCTACGTTTCGGCGGAGAAGAGCTGGTGCTTCATGGAAGAAGCGAAGAGATGATTAGAGTCCTGTTGGCCGAAGACGTGTGCGTACCTGAGAGGGCTGAAACCATACTAAAGGCTCGCTTGGAAGGTGGTGCGAGCAGCGGGAATGTTCGAGCCCAAGATACATGACGAGAAAATTGGACGAGGAATCGCACTGGGGAAGACCCTGTTGCGTGTTGATGAAGTTGTGCCGGTCAGGGTCATGAATGTCAACTACTTGCCCGTGACCTTGAAGAAGGGAACGATGCTGGGGCACTATTCGTCCATTTCCTCTGTCATACGGATTGTACGCAGTTCAGTTAGCTAAGCCAACAACTTGCCTAAAGAGTTGGAGAAGTTGAGTGACATTTCCTCCAAAGACATACCATCAACTCAGCGATCTAAATTGAGGGAGTTAGTCAAGAGGTACCAGGAAATCTTCGATATTGGAGAAGGAAAAGGCGGCAGAACGAATGTGGTTCAGCATAGAATCGACACTGGGAATGCCCGACCAATCCGGCAATCGGCTAGAAGACTCCCTCTTGTCAAGAGAGAAGGGGCTGACAAGATAGTCAGCGATATGGGACAAAGAGGAGTCATCGAACCTT
The DNA here is from genome assembly GCF_025532065.1 of Leptinotarsa decemlineata. Classification (NCBI taxonomy): domain Eukaryota; kingdom Metazoa; phylum Arthropoda; class Insecta; order Coleoptera; family Chrysomelidae; genus Leptinotarsa; species Leptinotarsa decemlineata. The sequence continues at coordinate 713,810 of NW_027412686.1, forward strand.
CTGACAGCCCCTGGTCTTCCCCAGTCGTGTTAGTGAAGAAGAAGGATGGCTCGACAAGGTTCTGCGTGGATTATCGCCAACTAAATCACGTGACAAAGAAAGACAGCTACCCTCTTCCAAGAATCGACGACACTCTAGACACGCTAGCCGGCTCTACAATTTTCTCGACCTTGGATTTTAAGAGTGGATATTGGCAAGTTGAATTGGCCCCAGGATTGTGGAAGTTCACGGTTATGCCATTCGGGCTTTGTAATGATCCAGCTACCTTCTAGAGATTGATGGAGACGGTTCACAAAGGGCTCTCATGGAAGACGTGTCTAGTGTATCTCGACGAAATAATCATGGTCGGAAAATCGTTCGACGATCACTTGAAAAATCTGGAGGAGGTGTTCATGCGTCTGAGGAGTTCTGGATTGAAACTTAATCCCAAGAAATGCCATCTGTTCCAGAAAGAAGTCCGTTACCTTGGCCACGTTGTCTTTGGGGAAGGAGTGGCGGTAGATGAACATAAGATCAAAGCAATTAAGGATTGGCCCATTCCAAAAGACATATATCAGCTTCGGAGCTTCCTTGGTTTATGCACCTACTACCGCCGATATGTGCTGGGGTTTGCCAACATCGCCAAACCATTGACCCGCCTCACAGAAGGGCAGATCCAGTTCCAGTGGTCTGAGGAATGCCAAGACTCATTCAAGAAGTTGAAAAGAGCTTTGATCAATGCTCCTGTTTTGAGCTATCCCCTACCTGATGGAAAGTTCATTTTGGATACGGACGCCTGCAACGTGGGACTTGGAGCAGTCCTTTCTCAAATCCAGGATGGACAGGAGAAAGTTATTGGCTACTTCAGCAAAACGATCAGTAAACCAGAGCGTAATTACTGTGTCACCAGGCGAGAGCTCTTGGCCGTAGTCAAAGGTGTAGAGCATTTCTATAAATACGTGTATGGAAGACGATTTCTGTTGAGAACGGACCATGCAGCTCTCAAATGGCTTCTGCAGTTCAAAAATACCGAGGGCCAAGTAGCGCGCTGGTTCGAGAGATTACAAGAATTTGACTTCGAAATAGAACATCGAGCTGGGACTAGCCATAAAAACGCAGATGCCCTATCACGGAGACCTTGCCCCGATGATTGCTCACATTGTCGACGAGCAGAAGAGAAGGAGGCAGCTATTTGTAGAACTACAGCTGTAGGCGACAACTGGAAGAATGATAAGATCAAGGAAGACCAAAAGAAAGACCCAGATCTTGGTTTAGTCATCGGATGGAAGAAAAGTAATCGAAGATCATCGTGGCAGGAGGTAGCAGGTTATTTGCCAGTGATCAAGTCCTACTACGCACAATGGAACTCCCTTACTTTGGAAAACGGGGTTCTGAAGCGGGTGTTGGAGTCTGAAGACGGTGCAGAAGAAAGGTGCCAGATAGTGGTACTCCGGAGCAGACAACGGGAGGTGCTCAAAGAAATCCATGATGGAGTCACTGGAGGACATCTGGGAGTAACGAAGACCCTCCAGAAAGTAAGACAACGGTTTTACCAGGGTTATTATCAAGCCGACGTCAAGGACTGGTGCAGAGAGTGTGCTGTATGCACTGCCAGTAACGGACCTAGGATACGACCGAAAGCTCCAATGCGCCAGTATAACGTGGGTAGTCCTTTCGAGAGAATCGCCATCGATATCTCCGGCCCGTTCCCAGAGTCCCACCATGGGAACAAATACATCCTGGTAGCCATGGACTACTTCAGCAAGTGGGCAGAAGCCTATGCCCTGCTCAACCAGGAAGCCTTTACCGTCCCTGACGTCCTGGTTAAGGAATGGATATGTCGATTCGGTGTCCCATTGGAGCTGCATTCGGACCAGGGAAGAAATATTGTTCTGTATAATCCTAAGCGACGCCGTGATTCATCACCGAAGTTGCAGAACTCGTGGAAGGGTCCGTACAAAATCATGAAAAAGATTAATGACCTCGTCTACCGAATCCATAAGCCACCTCGAGGAAAGCCTAGGGTCGTCCATTTTAATAGACTGGCTTCTTATGCTGGAAGTCACGACCAAGTTCGCGCCCTCAGACCACCAGGGGATGAAATGACGTTCCAGCAATTAATGTCCTTATACTCGTCGTACATGGCGTAACTCGAGAAGAGCCACGATACATTTTCAAGGTTCCAGTTGATTACGCACTAGATCACTGCGTGGCAGAGGATCTCCAAATATCCAAGGGTATCGCTGTGGTATTCAACAAGAAATTCGTTCAGCTTCAAACATTACGAGAACAAAATCCAGAAGTCGGAGGAGTGCTACAGTTGAAGAAGGGTCAGAGAAACATCTTCTACTTGGTGACCAAAGAACATTCTCGAGACAAACCGTCCTATGAAGATGTCTGGAGGAGTCTTACTAGACTGAAGGAGACGATGCTCGACCAGAATGTCGTGGAGTTGGCAATCCCGAAATTAGCCTCTGGGCTCGACGGGCTGCACTGGAGAATTGTGAGAAGCATGTTGGAAACGATCTTCAGATCCAACGGCATACAGATTTTGGTGTGTGGTAACCATCTTCCACGACCGAGCATAAAGACTGTGGAGTGTTACATCGAACTTCACAGTGCTTATATGGAGAGTTCTGCACGTATCGACACACACCAAGGATGACATTTCGGGGCGAAACGTCTTTGAGAAGGGGGCAATGTAATGAATCTGAAGCCGGCCCCGACCGATGTCCCAGTCAGCAAACGCATGTCTTATCGCGAAACAGCGCGAAAGGTGTGGATGAGTCCCGAAATCCCCAGCGAGATTCGTAGCGTTCATTGACGATATAAAAAGGTTGCTCTCCGTCCCGAGCAGTAGTCTGTACTTAGAAAGAAAGAAAATAAATTAAGCGTTAGTTACTAAGTGTTGTATATAAATTAGTTGTGATAGTGAAATATTGTTAAAAATGAATTTGATTAAGACAGTTAATTCTTCAATTCGTTACAATAGTATTCTCGATGATTTGATTGTAATCTCAATTTTCTGTTCAATAAAATATACATATCTAAAATACGACCCCTCATCTTTGAATCAATTATTGCATGTGGTTTCTCCAAGTCCTATCACATTGATTGGTCACATAGATGAGTATACTGACTAAGTGGAATGTAGTGATATAAATTTCTATGTCTTCTTCCGTACCTATTGGTAATCTTCACATAACATCATCTTTATCCAGCTTCGAATTTGAAACAACTCCTATCTTCATCATATTTTCTGCTGTAGCATTAATGTGTCAAAAATGTATATGACATCGTTCTGGTAAAACACTTTTAGCTGAATCATAAACAAAATTGATCGGTGTCATTTCTCAGAGCAATAGCAATAAACTTATCATCAAGATCATACCAATGTCGCTTTAGGTATCTATATAGAAACACTTCTTTATAACAGTTTTGATCAAAAACAAGTTTTGAGATAGTCTTGGTGCGAACAAAATAGCCTCAAGTCTTCTGGAAGTTTTATATTCTCATCAAGTTTTCAGTGAACATATCTTTCCGGAAACTTATATTAATGTGCCACTATGTACGATTATTCCTTTCAGTTTTCAATTCATTCAAGTTATCAAATGTAATTGTAACATATCATAAATCATTTTGAAGTTATTATATTGAATTGTAACTGCGAATTTAAATTCTTCTGTACATTTTAATGTACATGAATTTTTTTCTTCTAATCCGCATTTCACTGACACATTCAAAACGACTAGATAACAAATACAACTGCATCATGCCCAGACCATATTTTTCAAATAAAAGTAATGGCAAAAAAATTAAAACTGATAAATGAAACTTTCTATGTTTTTTACCATTTTTCAGAGATTGAGATACAAATAAATTTCTTAGATCTGGGCATTACACACTATCAGAATTGATTTGAGTTCAATGTTTTCAGAAAACCTAGCTATCGAAACATTACCATCCCAAGTGATTCTTTCCATCCAGACAGTCATAAATTAGCAGCCTACAATTCAATGTTACACAGAGCATTCTCACTACCCTTGTCTGCTAACAATGTAGTTAGGAAAATTAAAATAATAATACAGATACCCACACAGCACTAGATATTCATGGAATAATCCCTGTATATCATAAAACGAACGTATATATTCCAAATATTCATAGAATATTCTTGGAAAGTTAAGTGAATGAGTTTTATTTACAAAAATGAGATGTTGAAAAAAATTACAAAATTGAAGAAACTAAAAGTTAAACTTTCCCTCGGTTATCTTGAAGGCGCGATTTTGTTCCATCCTTTACATAAAAGAGGACGTATGCTTCTCCACTCACAAGCGACTTTGGTGAAATTGGTGACACGTGTGAATCGTTGTATTTGTGCCACGCGCTAGTATACGGGTGTCTGCAGTATGCTGTATAATGTCCTCTATTAGTAGTCCCACTGTGATTTAAAAGTGCATATAGATTATAACAAGTAGCCACATTTTCTCCTGCAAAATTGTCCATATCCAATCCTTCTAGAGGAAATTCGATGACATCATTCAATTTGCCTCTATTTTCAGTTGTAGAGAATCTTTTTAAATGTATTACTAAAATATAGGGAAACTTGTGGATTGATAGGGACTTTATGCATTTTCTCCTTTCCTTGCATTTTGAACACGTCGGTTTTTCAATTCCATCCAAAGTTTCTTCTCTTGTAAAATAATCTTGGAATATATATATATATATATATATATATATATATGCCTTTAGAATATTCATAGAATATGCTTGAATGAATATGCAGGATTATTACCGAAAGAATGTGCATAGAATGTCTATAAATGGATTATTATCCCTTGAATATTCTAAGAATATTGTCGATCGAATATACCATATGGTATATTCTTAGAATATATCCCCACGGTATATTTTGGAATATTCTATACAATGGAATTTTGAATTATCTTATAATAACGTATATCGAATGCATAACCTAATGTATATAACCCTGATAGTGTTAACCAGTTTTTGAACTCAACGCGAAGATTCTGGATGAATTGCTCCAACAGCAACTGTTGGAAACGACAAAAAAATTTGAATGGGCCAATAAATGAACCAATTGCATCAATAAATTGGTTAATTCTCATCCTATTTGTCTTTTTGTATTTGAAATTATTTAATTACAAAGCGAAAAATCCTGGAAACAGAGAAATGGGGAAGTCAAGAATTGGAGTAAACGTTTCTCATTGGTCAATTGAAGTGTAGCGCGCGACAGTCGAATAAGCTCTGTGAAAGCGGATGTCCCTTAATGCATGGTACATTTGCGTTAAATTCGACATTTGATTCAACATGGCGGTTGACGTGGCAGGTTCGCGTGTGTAATGCATGGTGTGTTGGTGTTATTATCAAAGTATAATTCTGTCACGATCAGTGTACCATTTATAATTTGGGGTTGTCCAATTTGCAGTACAGCGAATAGTTTGATTTTGGATCTTCAAACAGGAGAGTTGCATTTATTCAGTCTTCACGAAAAGTAAGTGAAATGCAATAGTATCGTTAGTAAAGTCATGGTGATTAACCTACTATACCTCATTATAGGTTCGAGGGGAGTTGGTGTGTGGGATTTGTTGGTTTGACTAAGTACATGTTGGAACTAGAGTGATTTCAGTTGTGTATCTTCAATAGAGAAAAGTAAGTGAATGACACATTCTTTTGTATCATTTGTTTTCATAATTTTTATCACTCGTTTTCAAGATAGTATCAATTTGCCCAAAAGGAACTAAAAACGTAATGAGTACTTTTCAACAAGACAATGCAAGTTGCTCTCCAAGTCATAAAATGTTGTAAATGTTCATGAGTAACCTATGCGAAAAATATTTATTTGATTTTTATTCCAGTTTTATTGTGCCACTTTCAAATAGTGATAATGAACGTTAATGTACATTTTGTTCCAGGTATTACTATTGAAACACTGGCTGATGCATTGTTGGACAAATATAAGGAAAACTATTCTGGTGAGCAAAGTTTGGATAACTTTAAGTAAGTGAAATTCATTGAAGAACCCATCACAACACTCATTTTAAATACTTCATTTGTGGGTTTATTTTTTCAAGTGAGAAGCCTAACCTAACCTATTTCTGGATGTAATACACTTTTTCTTTTTCAATGAAGTGATATATTTATTATTTTTTAATTAGTGCTGATGAATTCACAGAGTTGTTATTTTAGTATATCTTCCAGTATACATTTGTTTGAGGGTAGGAACATCCTAATTTGAATACATTTCTAATATTTGTAATATGACAGTATTCCGGAATATTTTATTCAGTGAATAAATATTTTGAATTAGATTTTTTATTTTTAATATTGGTTGAAACGTCAAATATTTCAGTGTATATTGTTTTTAAAATATATTTGTTTATGAATATTATGTGTTTTATTACTTGTGTGAATCTTGTATCAAAATGCAATATATACATGCTTAATAGCGGTTACTCGTCATATTCTTGAAATATTCCAAATATTCCTAGAATATTCATAAAATATATTTAAAGAATATTCTATGGTGTTTCTCTATTGTATATTCCTACAATAAACTAAGAATATCCTGAATATTTTATGAATATTCCTCGGGTTCTATTCCTGGAATATTCTTAATAGAATAAACCTCAGATATTCTAAGAATATTATAAGATATTCCAAGAATATTCCCAAGGAATATTCTTAAAATATATCAAAGGTTCGCCAGGAGCACTTCCAGGGAATATTCTCCAGAAGATATACATATCCATGGCATATTCATAGCATAATACAATATCCTTAAATGTATATTCATGAAATATACCTGGAATATCTATTGCTATGTAGGTAGTCCATAGAAATGGTTTCAATGCAGATACAATCCACAAGTGAGTCAGAAAGAAAAGCCGTAAATTCACTTACAGATTAATATACCCCTAGATCAAACAATCAGAAATCAAGAAATATGTAACTGTAACATATTTTGGTAAAAGGACAGAGATAATTACGGGTTTCTTGAAAAATATGTGGAAGTGGCATTCAGACCACATGTCAGGTTATCTGTTTTCCTTTTCAATGCCAAATATAAAGTGGACAAGTTGGAGAAATCTGGAGTTTATAAGCTTAAGTATCCGGAGTGTAATAGTGTTTATATGGGACAATGTGGTCGAAATTTCTCAAAACGGTATGCTGATCATGAAAGATCCTTCAGACTAGATAAAAATGATTCGACGTTTTCAAACCATTCCTTGGGATGCAACCTCAAGTTCCCGAATGTAAACGATACGGAAATTTGGCACTATGCAAAGGTTGAAAACTCATTGCGGTTGTAACCTGCTAAATGATCTAATCGATCTAGTTTACTCACCGGTTTTCAAATTCTCACAGGCTAACAAGTTTCAGGTACTCAATTAAATTAAGTACCTCTGGTATTACCTACAGTAGTGTTATATGGGGGCTAATGTAATCAATCATTTTTAGTTTAATGTATGAGTTTGAAAATGTTTTCATAGTGCAAAACTGCAGTAACGTTACTTACAAATGAAAGTGGTAAAAAACATAGAAAATTTCATTTTTCAATATGATTTCCTACCACGTTAACAGCTACATCCATCAATTCATCAAAAGTAATGACATTCATTATTTATATTCAGTCCTACATAAAGTAGCAATAACAAATCATTATCCAGTATTAGTTATATTAGTAGTATTGAAGAGAAGAAAAATCATTTGAATTGAACGAATTATATTTTTAGGAGTGATTCATTTTTGGGAAAGAAAAAAAAGAAAGCCAAAAACTTTCTTTCCCAAATAGGAAAATCAGCTATGTCAAAATGTTCACAAGAAACTGGACGAATAAAAAATAATACTGCTATTAGAAAATCAATGTTCGGATGAAATATATGTAAACTCAGATTCAAATAAAGCTATTGATATATTATATAACATATATGAGAGTTCAAACAAATCCGCGACAACAACATTTACTTGGAGAAAATGAGAAAATAGAAACCATAAATATCTCAGGGCCTAATAAATTCAATGAAAACACATGATAAATCATTTCATATGTACATAAAAAATCCGTTAGATAACGGCAAAAAAATTGTTAGTTATAGAAACAATCTGAACAAATCAATTGCTGAACTAACCAGGACTTTTTCAATTCAGATATCGTGAAATCTGAAAAAGAATAGAAAAGAATAATTATCGAAATAAACACGAAGGTATCATGAAAATCAAATTAGACGAAAATACTCAAATTACAAATTCGCTTGAAATAGCAAATCACACAAATAATTATTTTTCAATTAAAAGAAAAAATTACAAATCCAGAAAAAGATGAACATTTTTAACATTTGAATAAATATTTTCCTTAAAACTTTATGATAGAGAGGAAATGAGGGCTTTGAACCTAAAAAATGCACCTGGACCGTTCAAAATAAAAAATGAAATTATCAAACTTTTATCTGATTATATGTCTGAACCACCTTCCTGTATATTTAATTCATGTATGTAAACAGGTAAAGTACCAGAGCATTTCAAAACTGCTAACTATCAAACCTTGTACAAAGGAGGAGAAAAAACAAATGTATCAAATTATCGACCAATATCCTCAACTTCTCCTTTACCAAATACTGAAAAAAGTAATCAAAAAAAGATGGGTGAAGTATTTGAACCAAAATAGCATTATTTCGAAAACACAACATGGTTTTCGTGAAAGCAAAAGCACCCAAGGCGCCATTGCAAAGCTTACTTGTATGATATATAATGCTGCTGATACCAAGAAAAGTTGTTTGGGTGTTTTCATAGATCTGTCAAAAGCTTTCGACACGGTTGGTACGAGCTTTTGATATATAAATTGGAACATCTTGATGTGAGAGGAGTGGTGTTGGATTTGTTCAGAAACTTCCTAACATGTAGAAAATAGCGTGTCGAAATAAATGGAGTTATGGTTTCGAAGGAATCAGTTTCATGTGGCGTTCCTCAGGCTACGGTCCTAGGACCGGTTCTTTCCGTAATTCATTTGAATTCCTTACTAAAGTTGAAGTTGTCCGGACACATTGTTTCATTTGCTTATGACACGGTGATTTTATATACAGCAGATTCATGGGATGAAGTTAAGAGGATAGAAGATCAAGATTTGAATGAAATAACAACATGGTTCAAAAATAATTCATTGACAGTATACATTGATAAAACACATATATCATATTTACCCAGATACAGAATAATAAGTTGTAGAACTCACAACATCTGTGAAGTATCTAGGGATATGCATAGATTCCTTCTTGAAGTGGAATATTCTTATTGAAAATATGGAAAGCAAAATGAGAGCAATCTTCTATAAATTTCACTCATGTCGTCAAATACTTATTATCAATAATAAAGGTCATCTATTTTGCTCTGGTAGATTCTCTGTTGAGTTACGGATTAGTTGGGTGGGGCGGTGTTAGGAAGATTTACCTGAAACAACTGGAAGTAGTACAAAAAAAAATACTTGAAAGAATGATATTTAAAAAAAGGACCTTCCCAACTGATCAGCTATATGAGGGTTTAGTAATCATGGATATTCGTCAATTATATGTCAAACATATTTTGAATTTTACTCATCAAACGAGGGGATTAGTTTCAGATTATCTCAAAATTCCAAGAGCACAGAAAGCAGTAGGGCAATGAGCTTTTATATATCTAGACCTAATATATAAGTATAAGAATTATTTACGGCAAATATATTTTCAAGAAGAACATTAAAGAGTGGGTTCTCAAAACGGATAGAACCTTTTTTCATGTTATAATTGATCCCTAGTAGGAAAAAATGAATAAAAAAATAGGTTAATGCAGTTAACACATACCTCAGATAGAACAGTGGTTCGAAATTTCATTTTTGTACATCACTTTTCTGTTGTACATCTTTTCGAAACTTGATTCGCTGGCAGTATTCATTAATCAAATTCATTAATTATAATCGAGCTGCTTGTAAATTGTTGTCACAGACAGGTTCACCAGAAGCTAAATGACTGAAGTATTCTATTTGCAAATCTGTAAAAGATTGGAATTTAGTATATATATTTTGTTATTGCGAATGAAGTTATTAATACTATTATTCTCCCACCCATCAGTAAGCAAATATTTGCGTATATTGTACCTGGTGAATTTCGTGCTTTCTTCAATAGATATAGGTACTTTGATATTCAGGTTTTTGGTAATATTTTTATGATTTCTTTGAATTGTCAGCATCGAATGCTGCTGTTGGAATTTCTGATTCTGTGTTTTTGTCCACCTGATCTTCTAACTGCAGGCTTTCAAGTAAATTATCTGTACAGACACGCCCAAAGAAGCCATTATATGACGAAATACGTGTTGCCTTTTTGGAAAACTCTTTACTGAAAATCTCACAATGAAGTGTTTTTTGAATACGTTAAGAATGAAATAGGAACTTCTGAAGAACGGCCTTCATTGCCATTGAAACTTTCCTCTGTAAGTTGAGTAAAGATGCTTCATCGACACTTCTGGTGCCACTCTATATGACGAAACACAACAGTTGATTTACCTCTTATAATAACTAAGCCCACAACGGCAACTTCAGTGGTCTTGCTAATTAAGGAATTCTGCTTGCTCTTTTTCAAATTTTCGGTATATTTTCTGAAGATATCGTTAATTCGATGAATTCAGTATAGTATTTTCTCTATTTTCAACGGCACAAAAAATATCTCCAGCAAATAATAATACATATATGGTTTTGCGTTAAAATAAATACTTCTCTCAACCGTTTCATTTTCTTGATCCAAAATAACCGCAAAAAACGTGTTACTGATTTGTCAATTTCGTATCAACAATAACAAAATCACCAGTGGTACGCACTGAATTCGAATGAGCCTGTGTCGTGAAAGTCTTTTTTCCTGAGCAGATATATAGTTTTACAGAATAGGGTATAATTTGAATTGATAGGATTATATTTCAAGAAGTGATTAATTTTTGAGAAAGACAGTGTTAATACAAAAAATGTGTGAATCTTCCAAACTGGAAGTTTGTCTCTGAAAGTTACTCCTTTGTGGGGTATAATTTATATGAGTAGTTCCTATGACATGAAATATAGGCAATTTATATGGCCAACATAAATTTATTTTTCACAAGAATAGGAAAAAAATATTATTTCAATGCAGAAATCACAGTTGTTTGAACGCTAAGTATGACCTTTTTTGTACTAATTATGATCATCAGTACTTTCAAGTACCATCCATTGTTAATGTATGTTTCTACCCTGCACTGAGTTTCTGCTAAAGCAAAAAACTTACCCGAGTGGATAATGTGTTTACGAATTCTACACAATCAAGTCGAAAGGGAATATAGGAAACAGAGTAATTTGATAATTCAACTCGGAGATGTTGTACAAACAAATCTGAAACTAATTTGAAACGCACTAATTCACTCAAGTAGGATGTGAAAACCAAGTTAAATTCGATTTATATAAATGTGTTATTTAACAGAAATAAATGTATATATGAAAATAATACTATGTATTATTTTCAGATGAGAAATCAGATCATGGAAAACATGTTGAAATTTTGGGTTTTCTTGTTCTGTTTGGAATGCTGCTTCATTTAGTTTCTTCTTGAAGTAATGAAACATTTATAAAATGTTGTCTATGGTCTATTGGTATATTGTCCAATAATTTGATCGGTCGGTAGCCGGTCGGTTCGACTTGGGTGCTTTGTTCACTTGCTCAAATCAACCGCCGTGTTGGTCGGTGGTTCAAACCGCAGGCTAAACGATCTATTTTCACTTGCTATCACCCAACCCGTGTTAGGAATCACACGTGCGAGCTGAGGACTAACGAGTTCTTACTTTTTAACAAGTTTCGACTTCTGAGGGTTATTGTTCGTAGGGGTGCGACAGCTGGTTAATAGAAAAACATATTTCAAACAGTTTTAAACTGAATTAAAAAAAGTGACAATTTTCTTTCACTCATTCCTGTATAATTAGTATAATTGTAGTTTCAGTTTGCCCACATATAAACAGTACGCCTTTGAGCCAATAAGTCAAAAAATACCCGTCGCGCCTTATGTAGACGTCTCAACTGTAAGTAAGTACTTTATCAGTGAAACGATGATTTTTTTTACAAATTGACAGGTGTATAGTCGTTTTCTATTATTGAATATATCTCCCAAAAACACACGAAATTATGGTTTCGATTTCAAACAGTAACGGGCAATCAAGGAGTGATAATTTCAGAAGAATAAATACTCCTCTTCGATGGTTATTTTTCGCCAATAAAAAGTATGTGCAATTGCCTATTTCATTTTAGGGGACGGTAATCATTCTTCATATACTACAACTAAGTGAATGTCACTCAATCAAATTCCAATGAGCTTTGAACGTTGAATGTAGCGCGATTTATAAATCGATGCAACTTGACCCTTACCGAAGTGTTCTCTGTATTTACAGGAAATGGGTGGTCGCCAATTAGACAGCAACGGCCCGAAACACATGAAGAACTATCGACAAGAGCTGTTATCGCCAAACAAAATGTCACTACATCGGTTCCTGTAGAAGTTCTAAACATAACATTGGCGTCAACAACGAACAGAATGTCAACGGAGGAGGTGAGATTCACTCTCTCAAGTGATATGTAACTTTGAGAGTTATTTTGATGATTTCAATCAACAAAGGAAAATCTCTCGGAATCTGTTGAAATGTTTCTTACTGTAAATGTTAATTTATTATATGTAGCAGATACACCAATTTAAAATTAGCCTTCTTTTATTTCTACAATTCATAGTTATCAATTATTTTTTCTCATATTCCAATATTATTTCAGTTATTCATTAAACTGTTAATACGAGCATTTCGGTCGTGGACATTTTAGATGCTTCATTTTTTCAACTTTACAAATTCCTGTGTTTTTTTTAAACAATCAATGTCCAAATTTCTATCAACAAGAACTATTGTCAAGCATTCTTTCACATATATTCAGTGGGAATACTTGAAAACTGGATGTAAATCATAGTCAAGTACATTTGTAATGAAATGAAAATACTTATGAATATTCATTCATATTATATATATGAAGAAATCGAATAGAAACACTTCAGAGAAATACCAATATTTATCATTTTGTGTAGCGTTATTTGGTACCTTCCCAAAACTGCCCGTATTTTTTTCTTAATTTTATAATATGAAACATCAGAAATGAAACAATTTTATAAGTATTTGACAATGTTTCGTGATGAATTTCACTAGTTCGGACTTCCATTGTCAATTATATAAAATGATTTGAAATCCCTGAAACAAGTAAAAAAAAGAATAATTAAAAAAAGAATATTTGAAAATAACAATTATATTAAGCAACAATAAACCTGACTATTTCAGGTTTATTGTTGCTTAATATAATTGTTATTTTCAAATATTCTTTTTTTAATTATTCTTTTTTTTTTTACTTGTTTCAGGGATTTCAAATCATTTTATATAATTGACAATGGAAGTCCGAACTAGTGAAATTCAATTTTATAAGTACTTTCTGATCATTCCCATATTGATTTCAATTTAAGAGCTACCGGGAATGATAGAAAGTACTTATCAATTCATCTTTTGATTTTCATGGAATTATTTTCCAGCAGCTTGACTGCATTAACCTTTGTCTGTCGATTGTATATATATATATATATATATATATATATATATATATATATATATATATATATATATATATACATATATATATATATATACACACATATATATATATATATATATATATATATATATATATATATATATATATATATTCCACGTGGTGGAAGGCACACCGAAATGTGACTTTTTATTTTGTATTTCTATTGGTATTTACGTGGTTTAGGCATATGTTTCGATTTGATTTAGTGTTCTTAATTTAAATTATAACTTTATTTTAACAGATGTTTGTTAGCATTTTTTACGGTTTAGTTTTCTAGGCAACAAAATCTAAATTGATTTCTGAAGTAATTTTGTTCATTCATACCTCATAAAAGATATTTAGTAAATGTGAAATTACTTTCGTATAACTCCTTCCCTTAGTTTAATTGCGTTTAAATTTTTCGTATTTAGTAAATCAAAGTTTAACTGTTTGAGAAGTGCAATAAAGAATGAATTATTGACTTTTCATTGGGGAAAGGCATGATTGAATTTTTGTTGGGATCTCACATTGGTCCCATTTTATGCAATTTTATACTTCAGATGTTCCTCGATGTTGCCTACAGAGGGTGTGGCAGTAACATACACTGGTATCAGCTCAATATGCATTTTACGGTAAACCTGAGATCCGGTAAATTTGGCGTTATTGTGGATCTCGTATCACCTTGCATTCCTCAAGACATATGTTAACATTACATCCCAATCTTTAGTGTTCCTTATAATTTGTTTCGCAAGTGTGCTTTTGCTAAATGGTGAAATATGTCATTAAACGTTGTCGAACAAGAATGCTGACAAGGACATGACTCTTGATACATGCAATTCTGTAGGTCGTCAGATTTTCTAAATTTTTAGATATAGGTATTATTTCAGTGATCAAGAAGAGCGATTTTAGTTCGTGGAATTTTTTTGTAACTGGACAGGGCGAGCCACAAAAAGCATTGAATGTCTAATATATATCAAGAAATTTGTCTACACATGCGTATTTTCTATTGATTTCTGGGTTTTATTTTTTTCAGACAAATCTGATCGAAATTTTCAGAAGAATTATTTCGTTCGTGTGTCTACAGGGTTGACCAAAACAGTTGTTGAATGTCGGTCACCTCTTATGGGAAATTCTGTCTATGTTCCTGTGGATTGTTTATTGAATTATCGATATGATTTTCTGTGCAATTGACAGAATTTTCTCGTTGGTAAAATTTGTATGCCCATATACAGGGTGTCCCACAATATAGGGGAAAAACTCTGATGGTAGAATATTCACTTTATTTTAGGGCTAAAAGTTACAATAAACATATACCCTAAGATGAATAATAACCGAGTTACTGGGTGTTGAAAGTGACAAAAAATGTATGTTTTCCAGATTAAATCCATAACGGCTCAATTTCTCTTAATGAAATTTGGTATGTCACATGACAGCATTCAGTTCCAAATTTCAATGCAAATTATGTGTTCGTTACTTCAAACAAAAGCGTACGGCAGGTGGGTGCCCCTAATCGCCCCTCCCCAAATTTCACGCCATTGAATTAATATCGATTTCGTCTTCTTTTTCTTAATCCCGAATATTTCCTACACAAAAAAGGGATGAGTTTCGTTTCACAAATATCAACGCTTTTCAAGATATTTTAAGTTCAATAAGTGCGTGCGTATCAAAATCTCCTGATTTTTGAAAGGAATGTGTGGGTTACTATTTATAACATTATAACCAACAGATTTCGTACCTTGCTGTACCTGATCTATCCGACACCAAAGTTTTGTGTCGAATAGATCAGGAGTATATAAGCTGACTTGTGGCTCTTGTCCAAAACTGTATATTTCCAACGAATTAAAGAACATAGGAGTAGTTTTGTAAATAGAAAGACCAATTCCACATTTGCAAACCATCTTTTAGCAGAAGGACATGAGTTCAATCATGAGTACGAGGTGTTACATTTAGAAGAGAAGAGTTTGAAACTTAATCTTCTAGAATGTTTAGAAATCAATAGATTCAGGAATTCGGGTAATTTACTGAATGAACAATTAGAACTCAATAACTCTCCATTACTGAATATATTTTTTCAAATGTGAAAATGGAACATAAGTGCAGGTAATTAAATTGGTTAAAAAGTCAGGTAAAATATTAGCTACTTAAAATTCAGGTACTTCGTTTACAGGTACTTTGATTTCAGGTACTCCATAAACTATATATATATATATATTTAGTATTGAATGTGTAGAATTACTTGAAAGACACGCCAGATGGAGCCATTGTATGGCGAAACACATGTTGCGTTTTAGTAAAACAATTTAGTGAAAATCTCACAATAAAGTGTTTTTGGAATACGTTAGTTATGGATTTTCATCCAGTATCGGCCGATTCCATCATATAGATATCAATCATCTCAGTGATATATATTCCTATCTTTTGACGTTGGATAAAAATCCATAAAACAATATTTCAGTGAATTTATCAAATCTAGCATCAATAGAATAATGTACTCTATATTTTTAATCCAAATGTAATTATCCTAAATTCACTTTTAAAATCTACACACAGGTAGAAATTTCCAAGAATTCTTTACAATTTAAAGTTGGCAACAGCTTTTATCACTATAACCACGAACATATGTCATGTCACTGGGAATTCTAGGTCTTCTAACCGCAAATGTGCGGTTGACTTCTGTTGTTGACTCCGTGGGTATGTGTTGTTTCCTGCTTTCGGCAAAGAAGTGTTGCCCATCTTTACACTTGGCTGCACCGCGCTGATGAGGGCAATAGCCAGAAAAACGTGTCTGCGGTTTGCCCCCCTTTTTTGGAGTGTTGTGTCCACGAATTGTTTCATTTTTGATATATATATATATATATATATATATATATATATATATATATATATATATATATATATGTATATATATATATATATGTATATATATATATATATATATATATATATATATATATATATATATATATATATATATATATATATATATATATATATATATATATATATATATATATATATACACACACCATTCTATCATTTTGGCAACGATACATTGGTTTTACCATCAATTTGACGTTACACAACGGTGTGGCGTCAGTATATCGACGCCACACTGTTTTTGTTTAATAAATTTTGTTTCGAGTGAGATAGAAACACTGTTTTTACCGCATTCGAACCAGATGTGACTCCAAATTGTTGGACCCAAATACCACCTATCTAACTCTCATTAGTGTAAAGTAATTTGATGTTTTCGTGTGTGCCCAAATGATAGTAGAATGTAAAAATTCATACATAATTAGTTTGGGGTTTATCCACATTGGCGCTGTTATAGATGTATATCCAGCTTTCACTCTATCGACATTTTGGCATCGAAAGTCTGGCAACACCGTATATTAATATTTGGTCGATCTCGAAATCTTATTACTCTTCGAGTAATTTTTAGTGAATAACATTTCAACCTCAAGATATATAGCTATATACAAATGGGATTACTTACTATCATTATGGCATCAAGATACACCACTGTTATAGTAATAAAATGAAGGAAAACGTAATTCAGTTACATTGTGGCAGTTCGCCACTTAGTCATGTTTTGTCGTATTTATTAAATAAAATCGAATAAAGTAATATAAAGTAGATCGTATTATAAACAAAGGCTTATTTAAATTTCCACCACTTTTCAATGAAAAAATGTTTTTATTTAGCGATGACGGCCGTTTCAAGTTATCATGAAACGGCCGTCATTATTGATAATTCATGAAAACAGTTTTATTTATATTAACAAGTAGACCTTTATTTATGCACTATTGTGAAAATTCATCAGCAGTTTTATTTGCAGCTTGAACAGAGAGGATAAGTTCATTTTCTGCTACTATTTGATAGGTATCATCATCATATATTATTGTATTTTGTGGAGAAGCTGGTTGTGATTTTATTTCATCTATTACCACTATTTGCGACCTTTGACATAAATATGATGCTACCCATTCATTGGCTACTCCTCTTATTCCCATTCTATACAGTTTCTCAAGTAATAAACTGTGGTCAACTGTATCGAATGCAGGGGATAGATCAAAGAATGAACCAATTGAAATTTTTTTATCATTAAGGTTTTTGTAGATGTTGTCACACATTTCGAATATGGCAGATGATGTTGATTTTTGCTGTCTAAAACCATGTTTACATTCTGGTATGAGTTTATAGTGTTCAACAAATTTACAAAGTAATAGGCAAATAATAGGCATCGTCGATAAATTTGGCAATTTGCGATTGCAAACAGATATTTCTATAGTTGGTTACATCATTTTTGGAGCCCTTGTTTTTATATGGGTATAGACTTTGATGTTTTCAGTGTTTCTGGATATATGCCGTCACATAAAGATTTATTCCTGAGGCTGTAGTTTTAGTGGTTTTATTAATGATTTTTTGGATCTCTATATGTGATGTTGGATATAAAAATAAGCTGTTGTATGAGAAAGGAGATAGTTTCAATTCATTTGTATTAGGTTGACTTGTTTTTATGTCAATGAAAAATGTATTGAGAAGGTTACTTATTGTTGTTTTATCTGTAGTAGTATTACCATTGATTGTTAGTTCTAAAGTATCATTAATTTTCATTTTATTCTTATTTTCATTGATAATTTTCTAACTTTCCTTATTAATATTTTTTGCATTTATAATTCTGTTAGATTCTTAGTGCAAACGCATTATGTACGCATTATGATACTGATATGTAGATAGAACGCATTGAAACATTCGTTCAAATCAGTTGAAAATATCAACTGATTTGAACGAATGTTATATGTATACATCTTCCCAAGTTTCGTTTGCCAGCACAGTAATACAACGTCTCTCTTTCAACACAAAATCTAAAGTGAACTATAATATTCTCTGAATGCAGTCACTTCAAAACAGAAAAGTACTCCCACCACACTGGCGAAAAATGATAGTTTGTAAGCAGACTGCAATTTGTAGTAAGATTTCAATAGGTTTTCATAAATTATGACGTCCTAATGATGGTAAAATATCTTTAAATTGATTACATACACGATTGCTACAAATGTTACATGAATTGAACTTTTAAAAAATTTGTTTTTACATTGAGTTCATAATGATAGTACATGTGCAAATGAGACGCCAAAATCATATCTCTTGTCAATGCTGAAAAATTGGCAACCTTGCATGACGCCAGAATGTTTCCTTATGGAATGATTTTTTGTACAGAAGTCAAAATTCACCTTGGAGTGAAATATATAAATATACATAAAGTATGAGATAAAAAGATGCCGACAACAGTGTGGGGTCTAAAAAAAATCGCTGAATCTATATACACGGTTAGTTTTTTAATAAACGTACTCCTTCTAGGTGACGCCAGATTACCGTTTTATGTACGGACGTCAAAATGATAGAATGGTGTATATATATGTATATATATATATATATATATATATATATATATATATATATATATATATATATATATATATATGTATATATATATATATATATATATATATATATATATATATGTCTCACTTCTCATGGAAACACCCCCGTTTCTTCCGTAATATTCGAGGTAGAACGATGAAACTCTCTGGACTGATGGAAATGCTCAAAAAGCACCCACCACTTGGATGGGGTTGGCCAAAGTGATATACATTGTTCGCCACTCGCGATGGAACACCCCATTTTTACGGTAAAATATATTAGGGGGCAAAATAGGCTCAAAATTCCTTCAGATCCGTGATCAGGACTACCAACTAACTACGATTACACTTTTTTCCTGAAAAAATTTCAGTCCTGAAAAATCCGAATTTGTCTCATTTCTTATGGAAACACCCCCGTATCTTCCGTAATATTCGAGGTGGAACGATGAAACTCTCAGGACTGATCGAAATGCTCAAAATGCACCTACCACCTGAATGGGGTTGGCCAAAGTGATATACACTGTCCACCACTCGCGATGGAACACCCCATTTTTACGGCAAAACATATTAGGGGGCAAAATAGGAAAAAAAGTCAGTCCTGAAAAATCTGAACTTGCTACACTTCTCATGGAAACACCCCCGTATCTTCCGTAATAATTGAATTAGATTTTTTTTTTGGTTTTGACATCAAAACATGAACGAAATTGTTTAAGAGAAACTCGACTTTTGTTTTCACATAAATAATTTATTTCTTATTTTGTTGTCAGGAAAGTTATTCCTTCTCAAAAAGAGATAAAATGGTAATTTTGTAAGAGGAACGGAAACATGTAATCAGTGAGATTTTAGGATAGTTAATGTTAGTTCATATTCTCATTTTTCCATTATTCAAAAAAAAACAAGGATATTTTGTGGAGAAAAATGTTATGTAGTTCAAAATTCTTTCGAAGTACTACTTTCAAAATCACATTTTCAATTAAAAAACAAAATAATCTATTTCAAATGATTTAACTGTTGACAATTTTATATTTTCGTGCCTTCTATGAAATTTCACTCCAATCAAACACATTTTTCTATGCGCCTTCTATTATTTCCACCAACTCTTCTCATTTCTCTAGGTGTGATTTCTCTACACGCTTGTATAATTCTTGCACAGAGATCTTCCTTATTTGTTGGGCTATCCATATAAACTTCATTTTTCAAGTTTCCCCATAAATAAAAATCCAGTGGAGTTAAATCTGAGGATCGTGGTGGCCATACTACGAGAGGGCTATTGGGTCCTATCCATTTCATAGGTAGATTCCTATTCAACCAAACCCTTGTTATGCCATTATTGTGAACTGGTGAACCATCTAACTGAAAAATCATGCTGTGTCTCACATCCAAAGGTAGTTCTTCCAACACATCGGAAAATGCATTGTACGAGAAAATCAACGAATAGTCATCCGTTTGAATTTTGATTAAAAAAAAATGGCCCGATAATATTTTCGTTCAGAATACCACACCACACATTAACTTTCTGAGATATTTGGTTTCTACAATTCACCACCCAATTTGGATTTTGTTCAGCCCAAAACCTCATGTTCTGGGAAGATACAATACCATTCGTGGTAAAGGTAGCCTCATAAGTATAAGATATACTTTAAAAAATTCCTGTCATTAAGATAATTTCCCTGCATCCATAAACAATACTCCATACGGCGGATTTCATCTCCTTCGTGCAAAGTATGTTAACATTTGGGTTTGAACGCATGCATTTTATGCCTCTTTAAACACCTCCATATTTTACTGCGGCTCATATTGAGTTGAATCGATAAGTTTCTCAAACTCATTCTAGGATCAGCTTGATGAGCTGCCAATATCGTATCATCATCAATATGATGTTTTACAATTTTTCTGTCCTTTGTTACTTGGCCGGTGCTCACGAATGAATTATATATTTTATGTACAGGGAACAGGGTGTACAGCTACCTCTAGCGGGTGTTTTCCATTAAATTCAGCGGCCGCTTCACGATAAAACCTCACCCCTTTACCAACAATTAAAACAATTTCAATTTTTGCTTGAAGTGACAGATGTGCCATATTGAACTTTGTCAGTCAAAATGAGCTGATATCAGTTGAAATGGGAACTTCAGAAATATTAAAATATGAATAGGAACTCACGAACAGAAAACAATTGGAAGAACAATATCCAACACAAATACAGGAACAATAAACACAATGGGAACAAAAACACGGTAGAAACAACAGGAACAACGGTGATTCAAAGAACAACAATAATAGAAACAACAAATGCAATGAAAACTGGTCTGGGGGTTGATACAACAAAATATTTCAACAATATTGTCAGGTTGACAATAAATATCAATATGCAACTGTTTTCCATGGTGATTTCATACCTCCGCATGATTCAATGAAACTGATGTAATTCAATCCCTTCGAATGATTTCAGACAACAATTCAGCAAGTCGGTAAAATAATCTAAATTCTATCTGTTCACCGAGTGCGATTTTTTCTTTGAAAATTAACAGTTGTTTCGGTGTTGCAATGAATATGAAGATTAATTTTGTTTCGGGTGGTAAAATGTTTCCTCAATATTTCGATAAAGGACCCCGCACATTTCTTATGAGAAATGGCTTGCCTTGAATGTTGCCGAAAATTCGATATGTTGCAATTCTTGACGTGCTGATCGAAAGTGTCCACAGCCAAAGCTCAGAATTGTACAGTTTTCGAGATGTGAACCTTTGAATATGGAATTTTTTCCATTTTTTTGCAGTTTTTGCTCATCAATCGAAAGCTCTCACTTCTGGTTGGGATAGAATTTGGATGTTCAGCAACCAGAATTTGTTTTACGGATAATCTTCTTCAGTTATAATAGATGCCGCCATCGATAATTTTTCATAAACTGCTTCACACTATCTCGATAATCTGAGTATGTGGTGCTGTGACATTTTCCTCAGATAGGCTCAAAATGAATGATAGCATCTCACAGCATCTGTATTTTCCATGCCTAAGAGTACTCTCCAGATAGAATGAAGGGGTTCAGGTATTGGAAGCGAACTATTTTGCGCCGTAATATGTTTTACCGTAAAAAGGGGTGTTCCATCGGGAGTGGCGGACAGTGTATATCACTTTGGCCAACCCCATTCAAGTGGTAGGTGCATTTTGAGCATTTCCATCAGTCCTGAGAGTTTCATCGTTCCACCTCGAATATTACGGAAGATACGGGGGTGTTTCCATAAGAAGTGAGACAAATTCGGATTTTTCAGGACTGAAATTTTTTCAGAAAAAAAGTGTATCAGTAAGTTGGTAGTCCTGATCACGAATTTGAAGGAATTTTGAGCCTATTTTGCCCCCTAATATGTTTTACCGTAAAAATGGGGTGTTCCATCGCGAGTGGCGGACAGTGTATATCATTTTGGCCAACCCCATCCAGGTTGTAGGTGCATTTTGAGCATTTTCATCAGTCCTGAGGGTTTCATCGTTCTACCTCGAATATTACGGAAGATACGGGGGGTGTTTCCATGAGAAGTGAGACACACTGTATATAATCGACAAAAGTTAATGCAGTCAAGCTGCTGGAAAATAATTCCATGAAAATCAAAATAAAAATAGATGAGTACTTCCTGATTATTCCCATATTGATTTCAATTTAAGAGCCACCGGTAGACAGCTGTTTCAGCCTATTGGGCATCGTCAGTACCGGGCAGGCGGTCCTCGATTGAAGACAAAATGTGAAAAACTAAAAAAGCACTGCGTAATAACTGCGTAAACGCAAGTGAAACATAAGTGGAACCACCTATTGGTGTGACACTCAAGTCAACTTCCCAAGTTTTTATGTCAGTGTTGGTGGTTTGACCAATCAACCGACAACTTCGGTAGCAGAAATTTGGGAAGCTAACCTGAAATGTCATCGGAAAACGAATCCATATGTTTCTAGAAATGATATGAAATCGACAAAAGTTAATGCAGTCAAGCTGCTGAAAAATAATTCCATGAAAATCAAAAGAAAAATAGATGAGTAGTTCCTGATTGTTTCCATATTGATTTCAATTCAAGAGCCATATATATATATATATATATATATATATATATATATATATATATATATATATATATATATATATATATATATATATATATATATATATATATATATATATATATATATATATGGCTCTTGAAATATGGAAACAATCAGGAAGTACTCATCTATTTTTCTTTTGATTTTCATGGAATTATTTTTCAGCAGCTTGACTGCATTAACTTTTGTCGATTTCATATCATTTCTAGAAACATATGGATTCGTTTTCCGATGACATTTCAGGTTAGCTTCCCAAATTTCTGCTACCGAAGTTGTCGGTTGATTGGTCAAACCACCAACACTGACATAAAAACTTGGGAAGTTGACTTGAGTGTCACACCAATAGGTGGTTCCACTTATGTTTCACTTGCGTTTACGCAGTTATTTCTATCAAGTGCTTTTTTGGTTTTTCACATTTTGTTCTGACCCGTTTGTCCTTCTACTTCAATCGAGGACCGCCTGCCCGGTACTGACGATGCCCAATAGGCTGAAACAGCTGTCTACCGGTGGCTCTTAAATTGAAATCAATATGGGAATAATCAGGAAGTACTCATCTATTTTTATTTTGATTTTCATGGAATTATTTTCCAGCAGCTTGAATGCATTAACTTTTGTCGATTATATACAGTGTGTCTCACTTCTCATGGAAACACCCCCCGTATCTTCCGTAATATTCGAGGTAGAACGATGAAACCCTCAGGACTGATGAAAATGCTCAAAATGCACCTACAACCTGGATGGGGTTGGCCAAAATGATATACACTGTCCGCCACTCGCGATGGAACACCCCATTTTTACGGTAAAACATATTAGGGGGCAAAATAGGCTCAAAATTCCTTCAAATTCGTGATCAGGACTACCAACTTACTGATACACTTTTTTTCTGAAAAAATTTCAGTCCTGAAAAATCCGAATTTGTCTCACTTCTTATGGAAACACCCCCGTATCTTCCGTAATATTCGAGGTGGAACAATGAAACTCTCAGGACTGATGGAAATGCTCAAAATGCACCTACCACTTGAATGGGGTTGGCCAAAGTGATATACACTGTCCGCCACTCCCGATGGAACACCCCTTTTTACGGTAAAACATATTACGGCGCAAAATAGTTCGCTTCCAATACCTGAACCCCTTCATTCTATCTGGAGAGTACTCTTAGGCATGGAAAATACAGATGCTGTGAGATGCTATCATTCATTTTGAGCCTATCTGAGGAAAATGTCACAGCACCACATTCTCAGATTATCGAGATAGTGTGAAGCAGTTTATGAAAAATTATCGATGGCGGCATCTATTATAACTGAAGAAGATTATCCGTAAAACAAATTCTGGTTGCTGAACATCCAAATTCTATCCCAACCAGAAGTGAGAGCTTTCGATTGATGAGCAAAAACTGCAAAAAAATGGAAAAAATTCCATATTCAAAGGTTCACATCTCGAAAACTGTACAATTCTGAGCTTTGGCTGTGGACACTTTCGATCAGCACGTCAAGAATTGCAACATATCGAATTTTCGGCAACATTCAAGGCAAGCCATTTCTCATAAGAAATGTGCGGGGTCCTTTATCGAAATATTGAGGAAACATTTTACCACCCGAAACAAAATTAATCTTCATATTCATTGCAACACCGAAACAACTGTTAATTTTCAAAGAAAAAATCGCACTCGGTGAACAGATAGAATGTGTATATATATATATATATATATATATATATATATACATACATATATATATATATATATATATATATATATATATATATATATATATATATATATGTAAACGGTCATTTGTCAGCCCGTAGAATATACGATGTGAACTCTGGTCAGCCCTCGGAAACGTCGGTCGTCCCGGTTTCGGGCTCACCAACGTGTCCCACTGTATATAGTGTTTTTTGAACATGTTATCATGTGAAATGACGTTTAGCAAATTTTCGGTTGGGCCGACCATTACACCATATACACATAGCTGATACACCACCTACTTTCACAAAACTTCGCCAGGAGGCGTGGCTGTGTAATTGTATACACCTGATGTGAATAGTGTCTTTGTGAGCCCAGGTTCATACGAACACTCTCAATGGATAGCATGTTGGTCAGCCCACAATCGGGCAACGCTGCACTTGCATTTCATGATTCTAACTAGATTGTCGTGGTGCAGAAATTCGATAATAGAAATGGAAAATTTTTTGAGAGATGTAGAATTTTATGAAAAAGTTCCTGTTTTGTATGTTTTTTGTACAAGCGTTCGTGGGCGTGCATCACCCTATATCTATACAAGCAATTTAGATCAGGAATTGTTTCGCATATAAAAGTTTTATCAGAGCTTCGTAACATATTCACTTGTAGAAAAATGCTTGATCTGAACTCATACTTTCCCACATTCGACTACTTACCCGAAATCAGCTTTTTCGGATAACGGTGTCGAGTACGGAAATGTACTGTTTTCGTTCTAGTTAGGATAATAATAATATAATTACTAACAGTGCGTTATTCCATTTAGCTTGTCGAAGCAATTTTAATCTCTGCACTATCTTAGATACAAAAATTTGAATATGTTATAAGTTGAAAATATCAATATAGTGTTCGGAATCACACGTTAAAATGTAAGACCTCGTTAATCTATAGCTAGTACAAGTTTATACTTCTGAGGGTTGTCGTTCGTAGGGGTGCGACAGACATATTTTAAACCGTTTCCTGTTTGTATTTTCAAATGTAGATTTTCAAATTCTAATTATTTGGCATGGACGCCTCAACAGAAATCGCGTTGTGTAAATCAATTTTAGACATTAAGCAGGAAACTTCGGATTTGACTTTGAAATTGTAGATTTGAAAACCTGACTGCACAAAAATAATCGAAGTGTGACTGAGTAGAAATGAGTAGATGAAAAATGACATTTTTTTCACAAACGATAAATCTAAAATGTGATGAATGATCTGTTAATGAATTTATTGAGAAATGAATAGTGAATATCCAGAATGTCTACAGTTTCAATAAATTCTATATAAAAATCCGCAGCAGCACTACGGACTTCCGATATATAATTTAGTTCAAAAATTAGGTAAAAATCGCACTAAGTATGTTTTCTATGACGAAACGAAATTCTGAGTGACTAGCATATAAGGTAAGATATAATTTGTGAAACAGATATTAGTAATAAGTTTCAATTCTCTTTTTCTTAGCGATAGTTTTTTCGAAAACTCCCTTTCAGTTTTTGGAGGTATGATGTTGTTCAGGTTGAACATAATGAAGTGGAGATTAAACCAATGTTTTTTTATTATGTTGACTGTTCATGACGATGAATACGTCATATCATCATCGATTATAACCTGCAGCAGACATTTCAATCAAAATAAAAAAGACTTGGAATATTTCAGCACAGAAAAAATTTGATCAGGTTGAATAAACATTTATTTGAATGGAGTATTATTCTTCAATTTGAGAACTGCTGACAAAAATTGTTCGGTAAACTAATAAACACGTAGTATGAAAAAAAAACATAATTTCTAATGAAATGAAACTACAACATGGGTAAAAAAATATCAAATGAAAATTATTAATATTATTTCTTCTTTCTATAACAACAGTAAACGTATTCTTTGATTGCAGCCCAGTTTCTATTTTTTAATAATGATGAATATTTCTTTTCCTTATATTTTAGATACAAACAAGAACTAATTCAATTCTAGCACTTCTTTTTTTTTCGGAGCGAAAAACTTTTTGACTATATTTCGTTCTGCTCCTTAGACCAAGTTTGTTTTTGAGAAGGTTTTATTGTTTTCAAAACTGTGCGTGTCTGATAATCTGAAATGAGATCAGTGTGTTGAAAAACTCTATCAAGATATCAAACGGGTTGAAAATGGATCCAAAAATGAATGATAAAAATAAAAAATGGAAGGACGATACTGAAAAGTGATTTGACTCATTTCCAACCTATACTCAGAGATACGGATGATTCCAAAACAGCTCAAAATATAAATAATTGATTGCATATAGGGAATTTTTTTTAAAAGGAGCCACGTTCAATATCTCCATATATAAGACAGTAATGTAAATTTCCCGAAACACCTGATTTTTGTGAAATAATATAAGGTATCGCTAAGATGCGTACACACTCCTCTTCAAAATATCAAACAAAATAACCCCATATATGCCATCTATTGGATAGGTGATTTTATCAGGAATTCAACGATGATTTTTCAGGGTTGATTTCTAATTTACTGTGAAGAAGGACATTGAAGTATAAGTGAATGACTTTTTAGATTAATTGATACAATCTCTCACAAAAACGTATACAACAATTATTTCTATTGTCAAGTTCCTAACAGAAAACAACTTTTGTCGCGTTGAAATATATCTGTCGGATTTTTGGCAAAGTTTCTCACACAAAACACTTCAAAATACTTTCTGAAACTCACAGCCAAAACTGTTCCACTGAACAGTTTTATAAAAACGCGACACGTGTTTCGCCATACAATGGCTTCTTCGGGCGTATCTTTATCTACTATATTTTACAAATTTAATGCTTGGTATACCTAATTTTAAAATTTAAAGTACCTACATTTCAAGTACTTGAGTTTGTAATGGATTAAATGACCTGAGCTTATGTCCCAGTCCCCACATTTGAAAAATATTCAGTAACGGTTATTCAATTCTAATTGATCATTTAGTTAGTTACCCGAATTCTTGAATCTATTGATTGCTTGACATTTTAGAAGATTGAATTTCAAACTCTTCTCTTCTAAATATAACATGTCATATTCATGACTGAACTCATGTACTTCTGCTAAAACGTGGTTTGCAAATGTGAAATTGGTCTTTCTATTCACAAAATTACATCTAAGCTTTTAATTCTTTGGAAAATAATCTCCCTGTTTGGCCATTATACAGTTTTGGGCAAGAGCCACAACTCAGCTGATATACTCCTGATCTATCCGATACCGAAGTTTTATCTTTATTGTTTTTAATAAATGCACTTACACTATTATTCGGACTATTACTATTTCTGTGAGCTAAGTTTACGCAGTCTTTCTTCAAAAAAATATTATTGGTTGGTTCAGCCAAAAATGACAATGTCTCATAACTGACGTTATCGCATCTTGAATTTGGGTAGATATGGTCCATGGCTTGCTTTCGTAGTTTTTGTTTGATTTGTTTGATCAAACTCAGCTCTCTCTGGAAATTATTCAATAGTCTATGAAGATTATTATTGAATGCAGCAACTTTATGCTGGTAAGAGTGCGTAGAGGAATTATGTATGATAATGTCCGTGTAAGATGGTTTGTGGAAAATTGCAAATTCATGTTCATTGTTATTTTTTGTAATGGTTGAGTCAAGGTAATTTAATGAATTATTTACCTTCCTCTCAGTGTAAATTTTATTGACGGGTGGATGGAATTGACATATTCAACGAACTTGCCTACTTGCTTTTCTGTAATGATTTCATTATTCACTAGTGATAAATGGATATCGTAATGCTTGAAGAAATACATGCATAATGAATATTTAATACAACAGTCCTGAACAAACTGTAACGTCTATTTGATAAAAAAAAATTGATGAGCTTCCGTGAAGTATCATATTTATTCTAATACTTGCTACTTTCTACACACATTCACATCAAATCGATATACCAAATTTGGAACATCCATTCGAACTAAAAATGAAAACATAGGAAAATAATATTTCATTTGAGTTAGGAATTGGAAAACAGTGAATTACTTAAAATTAAGTAGATTCTATGATATTTATTTGTGATCGTCATATACCTATATATTCTCTAATTATTCTCTAAGTATACCAAAATATTGGCAAGCCAATTAACAAAATAGCATTAGGACCATTGCAAAGATCGTAACGGTTCTCAAAGAGTTTCGCGCCAAAATAGTTAACGCGTGTCAAACAATTGCAGATTTCGTAGGAATACTGAAACTTTAATGAAATGAATAAAAACACTTTTGTCTAATTACGTATATTTGATTTTATTTATATGACCGTTTTCGAGTTTGACCCCATTACCAAGTATTACCTTACCTATAAATTTCGTCGCCGCTGATATATACCATTCTTTTTTGAAGAGAAATTTTGATGATCATAGTATCCTCCATTTCATAAATTTATTATCGGATGAAAAGTGCAATTTTCTATACTTCACTGAATTTGACTTCGATACTAAATTTTCCCATTTTCATGATGTTTTTCTTCAAGCTTTTAATATATCCTTTCCTTAACAGCTTGAAAAAATTAAACAAAATCAAAATTCAAGTAGACACAAACCATGGATTACTAAGGATATCGTTGAAGAAGGTATATTACTCAGAGATATTTATAATTTGAACAAGAGCCAAACCAATGTACATTTATTGGGTCAATATAAGCAACTCTTAAAAAATCATAGACAAAAAATTGTGCTCTCAAAAAGTCAATACTTTAATAATCAATTCCTCAAGGCTCAACATAAATCTGAAGCTGCCTGGTCTATCATCAGGAAAAATACTATTATAAACGATTCATCTGAGACATTGGCGATGGTGTACTTGTTGACGATGGTCCGGTATATCTCAAGCATTTAGTAGTTATTTTGTCGATTCAGTGGAGTCATTAGTAAAAAATACTGCACCTGGTGGCATTGAAAATCGTTGTGTAAAAACTGAGTCTTTTCCTCTATCCAATAGATGAAACTGAACTCGTGGAAATAATTAAATTCGCATGTTCGAAAAATTCCAGTGGGGTTGATGAATTGCCAGGCAATGTTTTAATGAAGGCTGCTTTGAAAATAATGGAACCTCTGATTTATCTAATCAATTTATCTTTCTCTGAAGGTATTTTTCCTTCCCGACTTAAGCAAGCAATGGTCGTCCCAGTCTATAAAAAAAGCGATAAGCATGTAATATCGAACTACAGAGGTATTGCTTTACTATCTCCATTTTCGAAAATATTTGAAGAATCATATCAAAACTTGTGTCCTTTTTAAATAAATACAATATCGTATCTGACAACCAATATGGGTTTCAAGTGGGCTTGTCAACCCAGGATGCCATCCTTTCTCTACATAATCATGTATTATCAAACTTCGACAACGATGAAAAATCACTTAGTGTTCTTTTCGACTTGATACGAGCGTTTGATATCAGTCATCATGGTCTTCTTCTTGATGAACTGTTTGGCATGGGCGTTCGTGGTCCAAGTCTGAAATGGATTGAAACCTATTCAACTGGTCGTACACAGGTTGTTAAAGTTAGGCTTCAGACTGGGTCATTTTTCTCTCAATTTCGAAACGTTGTTACAGGTGTGCCCCAAGGTAGTGTTTTGGGGCCTACACTATTTATTTTATTTGTTAATGACCTTTCAAAAATTAATCATCCACAGTGCTCTATACAATTTGCTGATGACACATCTTTTACTGTCAGTGGTTCGGAATGTGAAACATTGTCAGTGAGAGCAAATGATGCTGTATTCAACATGCAAAATTATTGTTCTAAGAATGGCCTGATTCTAAATAATCTAGAAACCAACACCATTTTCTTTACAATTCAGGAAACTGATTGTAGCGTATTGGTTAGGTCTGAGATTAAAAATATTGAACAGGTAAACTATAAAAAATTTTTAGGAGTTTTTATTGATTCCCAACTCAATTGGAATCATCATGTTGATTTCATACTGAAGAAATTAGCGACACATTGTTTCGTTATATGGAATCTGCGTAATTTTGTGTCTATTGAAATTCTTAAAAGTTACTATTATGCATATATTTACTCTGCCCTCAATTACTGTATTATTTGTTTTGGCAACTGCAACAGAATCAGTGACTTCTTAATTTTCCAGAAAAAAATATTAGAACAATTTGTTTAAAAAAAAAACTCGATTCCTGTAAACCACTATTTGCAAAGTTGAATATATTAACTGTTACTTGCATGTATATTTTTAATTGCGTAATCTACGTTAAATCAAATTGCTCCAAGTTTTAGAACAGAGATGATACATGTCTTCTTTCGGGCTTCACCCTGAGAAAAAACTATAACATTTCAATTCCTAGTCATAAGTTAGCCAAGGTGACTAATGGACTCATATCATGTCAAAAAAACTGTACAACAAGCTCCCAATATCCATTAAAAAATAACTAGTGTAAAGCTCTCTAAACAAAAAGTTCGGAAAGTATTATGTGAAAAGGTATTTTATTCGCTTGATGAATTTTTTCAGTCTGATTTGGAATTTTAAATTTTAATTTTTGTACCCCTTTTATGGTCTGAATGTTATGTAATATATCATATAATTATGTTGTTTTATGATTGTGACCTCATTGTAATTGTACTGAGTTATGTGACTTTTTCCATGCCGTCCCTAGGTCTACGGAAATAAAGATTTTTTATTTGATTTGAAGTATTGAAAAAATACTTAATAATGCGGGGTCAAACCCGAAACTGGTCGTATACATGAAATCAACTAGTGGTACTTAGACAAAAGTGTTTTTATTCATTTCATCAAAGTGATCATGAATTACCACAAAATAAACAAGTAATCAATCATACATAATACAGAAACTATATGAAACATAAATAGTCAATAGTAACGGCATCTTTTTCTTTTCCTAATATATTTTTTCCGGTAAACTAACACATAGTTTACCTCTGAAAAACTGGATTTGCCAGGATTTTAAAAACACTTGATACCCTCACGATGAAATCCAATGATACACTGAAATGGATCGCGTTCCTGGTCAGCCCTTCGATGTGGCAGCATTGTAGGGCTGACCAATATGCTATTCATATAGCGATTTGTATAACTATGGGCTGACCAACAGCATGGGGCTGACAAAGGTTTAAAGGATATGTAAAATTTTTATTTTCAGAAAAAATCTACCCCTCTGATGGGCCTATTGATAAAATCATACCACTGAAGAGTATTCCGAAAAGTATATACCTAAATATATTCGGGAAGTGCTGGGTGGACCAACGCCCCGTTCATATACCGGGCTCACCAATATGCAATGAACAAATATATATATATATATATATATATATATATATATGTATGTATGTATATATATATATATACATATATATATAAATATATATATAAATATAATATATATATATATATATATATATATATATATATATATATATATATATATATATACATATATAGAAGAGGGTAGTCGTTGCTGACTAGTTAGGAATGGAACTAACAAATAGTGTTAACACTAATATATATATATATATATATATATATATATATATATATATATATATATATATATATATATATATATATATATATATATATATATACGTATATATATATATATATATATATATATAACCACCTATTGGTGTGACACCCAAGTCACACCAATAGGTGGTTCCACTTATGTTTCTCTTGCGTTTACGCAGCTATTTTTATCAAGTACTTTCTTGGTTTTTTCTCATTTTGTCTTCAATCGAGGACCGCCTGCCCGGTACTGACGATGCCCAATAGGCTGAAACAGCTGTATACCGGTGGCTCTTAAATTGAAATCAATATGGGAATGATCAAAGAGTACTTATCTATTTATTTTTTGATTTTCATGGAATTATTTTCCAGCAGCTTGACTGCATTAACCTTTCTAGATTTCATATCATTTCTAGAAACATGTGGATTCGTTTTCCGATGGCATTTCAGGTTAGCTTCCCAAATTTCTGCTACCGCAGTTGTCGGTTGATTGGTCAAACCACCAACACTGACATAAAAAACTTGGCAAGTTGACTTGGGTGTCACACCAATAGGTGGTTCCACTTATGTTTCTCTTGCGTTTACGCAGCTATTTTTATCAAGTACTTTCTTGGTTTTTTCTCATTTTGTCTTCAATCGAGGACCGCCTGCCCGGTACTGACGATGCCCAATAGGCTGAAACAGCTGTATACCGGTGGCTCTTAAATTGAAATCAATATGGGAATGATCAAAGAGTACTTATCTATTTATTTTTTGATTTTCATGGAATTATTTTCCAGCAGCTTGACTGCATTAACCTTTCTAGATTTCATATCATTTCTAGAAACATGTGGATTCGTTTTCCGATGGCATTTCAGGTTAGCTTCCCAAATTTCTGCTACCGCAGTTGTCGGTTGATTGGTCAAACCACCAACACTGACATAAAAACTTGGCAAGTTGACTTGGGTGTCACACCAATAGGTGGTTCCACTTATGTTTCTCTTGCGTTACGCAGCTATTTTTATCAAGTACTTTCTTGGTTTTTTCTCATTTTGTCTTCAATCGAGGACCGCCTGCCCGGTACTGACGATGCCCAATAGGCTGAAACAGCTGTATACCGGTGGCTCTTAAATTGAAATCAATATGGGAATGATCAAAGAGTACTTATCTATTTATTTTTTATATATATAAATATATATATATATATATATATATATATATATATATATATATATATATATATATATATATATATATAACCGGCCGTCAGGGGCGGTTTTTTTGATTTCACACCTGACATATTTCTTCATTTCCATTTCTTAACACCATACCAAAATATGAAGGTGGCAGAGTCTCTAATAAAAATATTGCTGGATCTGTACCGCCCTCGACGGCCGGTTTTTTGATTTCACATCTGACATATTTCTTCATTTCCATTTCTCAACTCTATACCAAAATATGAAGGTGGCAGTGTCTCTAATAAAAATATTGCTGGGTCTGTACCGCCCCCGACGGCCGGTTTTTTTATTTCACCTCGGCCATATATCTTCATTTCCATTTCTTTACACCATTCCTAAATATGAAAGTGGAAGGCTCTTTAATAAAAATATTGCTGGATCTGTACCGCCCCCGACGGCCGGTTTTTTATTTTAACACCTGACATATTCCTTCATTTCCATTTCTTAGCACTATACCAAAATATGAAGGTGGCAGAGTCTCTAATAAAAATATTGCTGGATCTGTACCGCCCCAGACGGCCGGTTTTTTGATTTCACACCTGACATATTTCTTCATTTCCATGTCTTAGCACTATACCAAAATATGATGGTGGCAGAGTCTCTAATAAAAATATAGCTGCATCTGTACCGCCCCCGACGGCCGGTTTTTTATTTTAACACCTGACATATTTCTTCATTTCCATTTCTCAGCACTATACCAAAATATGAAGGTGGCAGAGTCTCTAATAAAAATATTGCTGGATCTGTACCGCCCCCGACGGCCGGTTTTTTGATTTCACACCTGACATATTTCCTCATTTCCATTTCTTAGCACTATACCAAAATATGATGGTGGCAGAGTCTCTAATAAAAATATAGCTGGATCTGTACCGCCCCGACGGCCGGTTTTTTGA
The DNA here is from genome assembly GCF_025532065.1 of Leptinotarsa decemlineata. Taxonomy (NCBI): domain Eukaryota; kingdom Metazoa; phylum Arthropoda; class Insecta; order Coleoptera; family Chrysomelidae; genus Leptinotarsa; species Leptinotarsa decemlineata. Next base: position 748,275 of record NW_027412686.1, read on the forward strand.
TTTCACACCTGACATATTTCTTCATTTCCATTTCTTAACATATACCAAAATATGAAGGTGGCAGAGTCTCTAATAAAAATATTGCTGGATCTGTACCGCCCCCGACGGCCGGTTTTTTTATTCACTTCGTCCATATATCTCTATTTCCATTTCTTAACACCATTCCAAAATATGAAGGTGGCAGGTTCTCTAATAAAAATATTGCTTGATCTGTACCGCCCCCGACGGCCGGTTTTTCATTTTAACAACTGACATATTTCTTCATTTCCATTTCTTAGCACTATACCAAAATATGAAAGTGGCAGAGTCTCTAATAAAAATATTGCTGGATTTGTACCGCCCCCGACGGCCGTTTTTTTATTTTAACACCTGACATATTTCTTCATTTCCATTTCTCAGCACTATACCAAAATATGAAGGTGGCAGAGTCTCTAATAAAAATATTGCTGGATCTGTACCGCCCCCGACGGCCGGTTCTCTTTATTTCACCTCGGCCATATATTTTCATTTCCATCTCTTCACACCATTCCAAAATATGAAAGTGGAAGGCTCTCTAATAAAAATATGCTGGATCTGTACCGCCCCCGACGGCCGGTTTTTTATTTTAACACCTGACATATTTCTTCATTTCCATTTCTCAGCACTATACCAAAATATGATGGTGGCAGAGTCTCTAATAAAAATATAGCTGCATCTGTACCGCCCTCGACGGCCGGTTTTTTATTTTAACACCTGACATATTTCTTCATTTCCATTTCTCAGCACTATACCAAAATATGAAGGTGGCAGAGTCTCTAATAAAAATATTGCTGGATCTGTACCGCCCCTGACGGCCGGTTTTTTGATTTCACACCTGACATATTTCCTCATTTCCATTTCTTAGCACTATACCAAAATATGATGGTGGCAGAGTCTCTAATAAAAATATAGCTGGATCTGTACCGCCCCCGACGGCCGGTTTTTTGATTTCACACCTGACATATTTCTCATTTCCATTTCTTAACACTATACCAAAATACGAAGGAGGCAGAATCTCTAATAAAGATATTGCTCGATCTGTACCGCCCCCGACGGCCGGTTTTTTGATTTCACACCTGACATATTTCTTTATTTCCATTTCTTAGCACTATACCAAAATATGAAAGTGGCAGAGTCTCTAATAAAAATATTGCTGGATCTGTACCGCCTCCGACGGCTGGTTTTTTGGTTTCACACCTGACATATTTCTTCATTTCCATTTCTTAACACTATACCAAAATATGAAGGTGGCAGGGTCTCTAATAAAAATATTGCTGGATCTGTACCGCCCCTGACGGCCGGTTTTTTGATTTCACATCTGACATATTTCTTCATTTCCATTTCTTATTACTATACCAAAATATGAAGGTGGCAGAGTCTCTGATAAAAATATTGCTGGATCTGTACCGCCCCCGACGGCCGTTTTTTGATTTCACCTCTGACATATTTCTTTATTTCCATTTCTTAGCACTATACCAAAATATGAAGGTGGCAGAGTCTCTAATAAAAATATTGCTGGATCTGTACCGCCTCCGACGGCCGGTTTTTTAATTTCACACCTGACATATTTCTTCATTTCCATTTCTTAACACTATACCAAAATATGAAGGTGGCAGAGTCTCTGATAAAAATATTGCTGGATCTGTACCGCCCCCGACGGCCGGTTTTTTGATTTCACCTCTGACATATTTCTTTATTTCCATTTCTTAACACTTTACCAAAATATGAAGGTGGCAGAATCTCTAATAAAGATTTTGCTGGATCTCTACCACCCCCGACGGTCGGTTTTTTATTTCACACCTGACATATTTCTTCATTTCCATTTCTTAACACCATACCAAAATATGAAGGTGGCAGAGTCTCTAATAAAAATATTGCTGGATCTGTACCGCCCCCGACGGTCGGTTTTTTGATTTCACTGCTGACATATTTTTTCATTTCCAGTTGTCTCCACTATAACGAAATATGAAAGTGGCAGAGACTCTATTAAAAATATTGGTAAATTTGTACCGCCTCCGACGACCGGCTTTTTGATTTCGTCACTGCTATATTTCTTCGTTTCCTTTTGTTAACACTATAAACAAAATATGAAGGTGGCAGGGTGTCTGATTAAAATGTTGACAGAAGTATACCGCCCCCTGCTCGGATTTTTCGTTCAGTTTTCACTATTTTCTATAGTTTTCCGTCATTTCAAATATTCATGATGCCTTCAAAATACATTTTTCACTGTTTCGGGAAACATAATAGAAAATACGAAATATTGCTGAACTTTATTGCCAAAGTAACTAAGGTGAGAATTATTACCATTTCATCATCGACCAAAAGACTCAACCTTCTACTCTACTTTTACAAGAGACCGCGAGAAAAAAATATGAAATGTGCCTAAATAAGGATTTCTAACATTCAAGAAAAAATTTAATTATGACTGCAGTAAAATAATCACATTTTGTTGATTTCATAAAAGTTTACCCTATTATTTCCTGTTGAACAACACTCTTCTAGTCGACTTCCAATTGTCTGAAGAGTATGAAATTTGGCACACATATCAGGAACCAATGACAATACAAGAATTTCGTGATGAGAATGTAATAATAATAATAATAATAGTATAGTTTTCGACTCTGAACGAGGTGACTACAACTCTGTCACCGAGTTGGAACCCGTTCAGCAAAAAGCTCAGATAAAAGTCGCAAAGATCACCTTACTTCTGCGGAGACACAGGGATAAGCCAATGCATGGGGTCTTCTTCAATAATATTGAAGACCTTGGCTTATCAAAGCGCCTGACGTTCGCTTTTCTCAGGTCGAGTGGGCTGAAGTCGGAAACTGATGGGTTCATCATGGCTTGCCAGGATGGTGTCTTCAACACCTTAGTCTACCGCAGTCGCGTGATGGGTATAAAGGTTCCTGACACAAGGTGCAGGGCCTGCCGCGAGGCGCCCGAGACCCTAATGCACTTGCTATCAGCATGTCCAGCATATGCGGTCATGGCCTATATCCATCGATATAACGCGGCCCTAAGAGTGCCATATTACCATCTACGGCACTCTTACGGTATGACGAACACCAGTGTTGCCCTACGCTCCGGGGGATATTGAATCAGTTGTGGGAACGAGAAGTGCCGATTTATTGGAACTATTCTTTCCCCACCCTCAGGCTCATACAAGCTAATAAGCCTGATGTAGTCCTTCTCGACCACCAGACCAAAACGATATTTGTCGTGAAGTTTTCAGCTCTGGACGAGACGAATATCGTCAGAAAAGAGGAGGAAAAACGGATAAAATATCGAGATTTTCTCTTCGAACTCCGCAGACTCTATCCAGATCACTCTGTCAAGATGGTCGTTCTGATTATTGAGTCCTTGGTGGAATGATGTCTTCTCTACTCTCGAATCTCAAAATCATACCGCTTGCCGCACTAAGGCAGAAATCTAGCCGCACAGATGCAGAAGGCTGTCATTCTTGGCTCACTGCGTTGCTCAGGGCACATGATTCTCCGACCCCAATGATCACTTACCCCACGGTGTGGGGAGTGGTCATTGGTTGATTATGCTGGCGCGCCCTCCCGAATGTAATGTGGGCTTCGGGGATAGGGCCTGACCAGCGCACACTACGGTGAAAAAAAAAAATCATCTTGGAACAATTCGTTCCCCACCCTCAGGCTCATACAAGCTAATAAGCCTGATGTAGTCCTTCTCGACCACCAGACCAAAACGATATTTGTCGTGGAGTTTTCAGCTCCTGGCGAGACGAATATCTTCAGAAAAGAGGAGGAAAAACGGATGAAATATTAATATTTTCTCGTCGAACTCCGCAGACTCTATCCAGATCACTCTGTCAAGATGGTTGTTATGATTATTGAGTCCTTGGTGGAATGATGTCCTCTTTACTCTCGAATCTTAAAATCATACCGGCTTGCCGCACTAAGGCAGAAATCTTAGCCGCACAGATGCAGAAGGCTGTCATTCTTGGCTCACTGCGCTTGCTCAGGGCACATGATTCTCGGACCCAAAGATCACTTACCCCACGGTGTGGGGAGTGGTCATTGGTTGATAATGCTGACGCGTCCTCCCTAATGTATCGGGCCTCGGAGGATAGGTCCAGACCAGCGCACACTACGGTGAAAAAAAAAATAATCATCTAATAATGATGTCCTCGACCATCAAAGTAATACGATGTTCGTCATAGAGTTTTCGTCTCCTGGCGAAACGAACATCGCTTCGTCCGAAAAGATGAGGAAAAACGGACGAAATATCGAGACTTGCTCTTTGAATCCGCATGCTCTACTCAAACCATTCTGTAAAAATGGTGGTTCTGATCATATGGGTTCTTGGGGGAATGATGGACACGCTGCACTCCAATCTAAAAATCATACCGGTATGCCGTGATGCGGCAGAAATCTTAGCCGGAAGAATGCAGAAGGCCGTCATCCTTGGTTCACTACGGCTACTCTGGGCACATGATTCTGGACCCTGTAATCACTCATCCCACGGACGTGGGGGGGGTCGTTATCTGAGTTGAATGATCCAGTGGCGGTTTCCGAAGTATCGGGGTTCCGGAGCTAGGGCCTGACTGGGACACCCTTTTATGAAAAAAAAAATAATGATGTGAATTATCAATTATAAATTCCACCTGCTTTCAATCTTCCGAATAATCTAAATTTCGGCTTCCACATCAAGGACCGACAACAGTACAAAAATTTATTATTATTAATGTAATAATAATAATAATGTTAAGAATTTCGAAATTCAATTTTCAGCCACATCCAATTCTCCGAATAATCTAAAATTTGGCACACATATCAAAGACCAATGAAAATATAAGAATTTCCAGATATTTGTAGTTGAATAAGTGTTTGCGTATGTTATATGGATACTCATCAGTTGCTATGTAAGTTTTTCCTATATCGGGAAATTTTTGTAAACAAAATCCCTCAAAATGCCAACAATTTTCTAAATGCTTAAAGTATACTCATTGCAAGGTACGAAATCTGTTGG